>NC_048893.1:185075321-185228218 GCF_011077185.1 Oxyura jamaicensis
TTTTTTTTTTTTTTTTTTTTTTTTTTTTTTTTTTTTTTTTGTTCACTAACTGACATCCAGAGTCGAGTTAGCTTTAAGAAGAAAGTACTGTTATACTTCATATGAATAGGTTAGATGTACTTAATTAGCCAAATTCTATAATAGATTTTAGTCACAATAAATTTCAGCCATTTTAAGTTAAACTTTATGAAGTCATCTTGTGTTAACCGATTTCAACAATTAATTCTTTACTTTATTACTTTAAAGGAAGAAGGTGCAAGAACTAATTCCTTACTTTTAGCGTTATTAGCTTCAAATTTTCCTCCCAAGATTTGTGTTAATTCTCACTATAAAATATGAACCAAAATATGTTGTTTGGGATTGTAAATTTACTGAAGACTGCAAAAGTCGAGAAGGATATTTTCAATTCCTTACTCCCATTGAAATAAAGGGGCTAGTGGATGGGGGAGCTACTCAGATAAGTAACTGCACTATGGTAAGTGCTTGATATCCACTACATAGTGCTTTTTCCATATAATATTTCACATAAAAATGATTTCCCAGATGTTAGCTTCTTTTCTGAGTTAAGCCACCTTGACTACTACTTTTCTCTTCTAGACACAATTAAAACAAAAGTGACAGCACTGGACTCAAATCCCCTTGGACAGGTTAAATTTCTCCTTTACAGTGATGTTGGCATATTTAAGCAAGTTAGCAATGCACCTAACCACCTGATTGATTTGTAGAGGTCTTTTATAGTCTGGTTTAAGTCAGCATTGCTGACTCTGAACATCATCACATATTTCTTTATAAAGACAATCATATTTGCAACCAACATGTGAATCTGCTATGGTAAGCACCTTAATATACATAGTACATAGGATCTATAAATGGTATTTTTGGCAGAAGAAGATACTGTTCCTTTGAGTTTAAATATTAAACTGTGGCTGTGATGACCAAATTCGTATTTTCACAAATAAGTTTTCATGGAGATATGATTAGGCAACTATACCTTAAATGTATATTGATTACAACTTACTATTTCCTGTTACTTTTTAAATACTTTTCAAAGTTAAACCTATTTAAATACACAATGCTGTCACAAATGTCTAATATCGTATGCATTTTATATAGAACAGAAACACATCTGCCATGGATTAAAACAGGAAATCAGAAAAAAATTTAGCAGCCACCTGTCATTGCCTAAATTTTGCCTGCTCTGAGTCAACTAAGCTTTACTTTTAAATAAAACTAGAATGTATGCCTTGATATGATCAGATTCATTGCTAGCTAAACTCTTATATGCCTGGGGGTAAAAATCCCTACTTTCATCCTTTTGGAACAAATAATGTAAGTTCTTGATCATAGGAAGACTTAATCACCTCAAAAATACTTCAGTTAAATTTGCAATTTATCTTTCTATTAATTACTCCTATGTTGTATCTTTCCTTCTTATAACCCAGCTGGACAGCAATTAAAGTTGTGCAAATAATCATCTTCCTGCAGTACAAAGATCTTCAAGAAATATGTTCTGGCTTTTATCTTAAAGATAAGAAAGAACTTATTTGGACAAAAATGAAGTTTTTAATGAAAGCCTTCTGGGAAAAGTAAAAAAGGAAAAGCTAAATGATTTTACAATGCTATTAATTAAGTCAAGTTTATAAAACTGGCTTCAGGGTTTTCCCTGTAAAAACACCACCAAACTCATCTTACATATATCATGCTTCATTAAGACTGTTTTCTTCCTATTATGTCTCTAATGAAAAAAATACCATCACTTGAGAATGAAATATCAAAATGCTGATAAGAAGAACAGTAATGGCTTGACATTGGAAAGTAGTAGTTTACAGATGCCAATTAATGCTAATGAAGAAATATATTAGGTACTGACACTTATCTGCTTCCTCAGAATGTTGCTCCTCTCTGAAAAAAAAAGGGGGGTGATATGGCTCTCATTTAAGAGCTCCTTAGATCAATGTGATGGACATGAAAATAGTCTATAGGCAGAATTTTTACTGTAATCCTGTTTTCAGATTGTATAAACCATTTTGACTTATACCACATTCTCATGCTTTCTGAGTGGTGCTGATTTCATGTTTCAAAGTGCAGAACAGCTTCATAACACAGGTATCTAAATACATTTCCTTTAGTTTAAATACTTTAAAGTGAACTCCTCACCTGAAGCTACTGATGTCACCGTTACTTGGTGTAAATAATTGAAGGAGGAGGACCAGTAGTCCATTGTACTTGAACCTGTTCTCACAGATCCTGAAAGACTTTGGAAAGCTCCTTTCCTTTGTGTCATTAACTCTGAAAAAGGCCATCAAAATTCACAGTCTTTTGGAGCTTGAAGCCTCCTTATACGATACTTGAAAAATAGACCTTTTCAAAAACTACCCATATTTTAATTAAAGATGAGTTGGAAAGCATGCTGCTCTTCAGACACTTTCTTAATATTCAGTTCCTAATATATTGCAATACGACTGCAAAATTATGACTACTGTATTCATCTACTAGTAGGCTGTATATGTAAGCATGTCTTTACTTATCTGCAGCATCATTTGCTATTTGATACAAATGTCACTCTTAAATACTTGATAATCAATTCTATAGCCTATACATTCTTAAATATATATTATACATGCTAAAATTCATTATTGAAAAAGTTTGCTATTTTTTTATATTATGCTGCTTTATTACAAATAAGGATTTTGATAGAATGAAAGGTGCTACATTTTTATTTTAGGCTTGAATAAGGCTTTGAGGTGGTAAGAACAGAGGTCTTAGATGATGGTTAGCAGCCTTCTTCAGCTGCTTTCTTGGATTATCAAAGAAAGTTCAGGATATTTCAGTTTTTAAGGATGATGAATGAGCTGTGATAATGAGAACTTTAGAAGCTTATTCGTGATGTTAAAGATATCTATACTAATGAAAAAAGTTGCCATCTATTTTGTGGACATCCTTGACTTGCCTATAAGGCATCTCTCTACTGCTTTCTTAATTCCCTCTGACTCTCAACCCTGTACCTTTGCACGTGTGCCTTGCTTAAGATGCTTTCCTTGCTCTCTGTTGGTCAACATCTTTATTCTAAGCCCCATTTCTCTCAGAATTGTTCCAAAAGAAATAAAAGAAATAATCTCCCCATATTCTCTTAACTAAATGTCCCATTTCCTTTTTTTATTTAAAAATTAGTAGTTTTCTTTCCCTTTTCTTCCTTCCTTTCTTCCTTCCTTTCTCTCTTTCTCTTTCTCTCTCTCTCTCTCTTTCTCTCTCTTTCTCTCTCTCTTTCTTCTTTTCTTTCTCTTCCCTTCTTTCTTTCTTTCTCTTCCTTTCTTCCTTTCTTATTACTTACTCCGTTTAATATGAGTTTCTTGGTCAGATATGAGTTTTAATGAGTACCTCAGACAAAATGGGTATTTGTCATACAAGAATGCCAAAGACAAAAAAGAGTAAAGCACAGAAGTGGTGATTTTTTTAGTTACAATCCCTATTGTTTTGAAAGTATTCTTTTCTTGACAGGCAGTTAAATGTATTTGCATTCATAGAGGCTTCTGAAAGCAGTGCAATTATGGAACACAGTCCAAAACACAGCAAGTTCTACATACAGCGCTTATAAAGAACTACAATGTTTACAAAACTTCTGCAAGAGGTATGCCATGGAGGTAAACTTACGAGCATGTAGCAACCTTAAAACAAGTGCGCTAATGGTAAAAGCTGCTCACATTTGAAGTTATTTTAGTATAGCTGTAATTCATGAGAGAAACTTTTTTCATTCTTGAATAATAGATGCCTGTTATCCTCATGTGAGGAATTCCATAGAAACTCCTCAAGTGAAGACTTGTTTCACATTCCTCTTGTGAATTACTTCTACTGAAGACTGGGTATTTGAATCACTCTTAATAAGTTATTAAAATATTTTAACAGATCATTTGAATCACAATCTTCTGTGAGTTAAAAGGTGTTTTCATGATGATCTTATGAGTGACAATATATTATATTGTCATCTTTAGAATAATATCTAATTTATCTATATAACCACACCACAATGGCAACTCTTCATATTTATAAGATGAACTGAGTGTTAAGAGATAATTCCAGCATGCTGGCAACTGTGAAAGGCATTAATTCTTTAGCAATGTCTTGTGTATATGAAGTAAATTATCCACAGACCTATTTTTCACCCTTCTTATAAAGGAACACAATCTTGCATGTATTTTGAAGAGCTAAGGACAATGACTAAAAATATCAAGCTATTTATAGATGGTCATTTACTCTAATGAACTGTCACTTGCCCCAGTGCTTGACCATATCGGTAGGTATTAATAGAGTTCTTTACTGTATTAATTTTTACTGGTCTTTATCAGTCTAAAATTACTATTGTTTAATATTAGTAATATTTCATGTTAGTATTTACAATGCTACCAACTATCCCAGACATCATTTAAGACCAATTATTAATGAACTGAATAAATAGAATTGGCAGTCAACAGAGATTACTTAGACATGAATGTATTTCAAGTAATATGTAAATGCATTTTCAGCACTTACTCTTAATACAGCTCTGATTTTCCCATGCTCAAATCATCACACCCTCTTACATAAATATTTTTGTAGTAGCTTTGAAAAGAGCAAGCCAAAGTGCTGTCAGAATTTCGCCACTTCAGTGTTGAATCTGAATTGCTTTAAAACACAGACCACCTTTAAGAAGTTTGAGATGCAGGTCTTCCAGTCTAAACTTTCCTCCTTTCTCATGGTTTCTTCATATATTGCCTAAGCCAGATAAAGCCTGTCTGGACAGCATGAAATATTGGGCTTTCCTTTGGGGATGGGTTAAAGAGGCTGGAGATCATAAAATGTAACAACACCAACTTGCACATTAATGGGAATGAGGCCAGAAGAACCAGGTGATTAAAATCAGAGAAACAACTAAACTACCATTAAGGAGGGAAAATACTAAATATGGAAAATACTTGCTATAAATAAATCACTATGGCTGAGTCTGTTTCTATGCATCAGAACATTCCCCTCTAAATACCACAGTCCCTACATGATATCGGTTCATATTGACCCTTCCCAGTCATTCAGGTCTTTGGTTTACAAGTGATCTTTGATCAGATGTCTCTAACTCTAATGAACAGATATATTTAACTTTCTGTGTATTTAAGAAGGCACATCCCCATGCATTCTCCATACCATTCTTTGTTAATGCTCTCAGAAGAATGCCTGTGTGGTGACTGGGAAGGGAAAAGAGGAAATTAAAAGAGAGAGGTCTGAAATTTGTTGTTTTCTGGCTGGCACAATAATTGAAATACGTCTCCTTTGGGTAAAATATTTAACTCCTTTCAGCACTGTAGCCTCTTCATTAAGAAGAAAGATACAATATGGATGGTTGTCTCCAACGGAGATCATTTAAGGATGTCAATTACTGTACAGGTGCCAAACTCCAAATGAGCAATGCAGCTACAACACCCTTCAGTGCCTAGATTTTTTTTGCCCACAATGCTTTTTAACTCTTCATGCAGAAACATCTGTCTGAGAAGTGATGCACCTTCCTCCTGCCAGTAGTATGTAATGTTTCTGGCTTGAAATATGGAGGTGCCTTATTTCCATAGGGACATAGTCCCATAAGCACATTGTAAGTATATTAAAATAGGATAACAGAATAGTTCAGCAGAAATCTGAACATTTTTTTTTTCGCTTTCATGCCAAAACACTAATTAATGATGGGATCACTTTTCTGACAAGTGTCTAAATTCAATTCAGGGCCCAGTATTCATGAACATATGTATAGCACACTTTTCCTATTAACAGTTCTAGGTCATGCAGGCAGGACGCAGCCTGGCAAACAATTCATCAAGCTTTTGGGTTACTGTCTGACATGATTTTACCTTTAAGTTACTCATATTGGGCAGGAATCAGGTTGGACAAATTAATGTGGTGATAAATGATCTGTTCTGTGGTCCACCCTTCCCAAAGGGCCTCCTGAGAACTTCTCATATATTAGGCTCTCTATATTGGCTCTCTATATTAGAGAGTCTTTCGATGTTGTAGAACTCGAGGCTAGGAATGACAAGATCGAGTCCCTTTGGGTTAGGATCGGCAGGGACAACAAGGCTAGTGTCCTGGTCGGGGTCTGCTATAGACCGCCGAACCAGGATGAGGAGACGGATGAGGAGTTCTACAGGCAGCTGACAGAAGTTGAGAAATCTTCAGCGCTTGTACTCGTGGGGGACTTCAACTTCCCTGACATATCCTGGAAGCACAACACAGCCCAGAGAAAGCAGTCTAGGAGGTTTCTGGAGAAAGTGGAAGATAGCTTCCTGACGCAGCTGATTAGTGAGCCTACCAGGGGTGGTGCACCGCTAGACCTTCTCTTCACAAACAGAGAAGGACTGGTGGAGGATGTGATTGTCGGGAGCTGTCTTGGGCAGAGTGACCACGAAATGGTGGAGTTCACTATTCTTGGCGAGGCCAGGAAGGGAACCAGTAAAACCACTGTACTGGACTTTCGGAGAGCTGACTTTGGGCTGCTCAGGACACTGGTTGGTAGAGTCCCTTGGGAGGCGGTTCTGAAGGGCAGAGGGGTCCAGGAAGGCTGGGCGCTCTTCAAGAGGCAAATCCTAATGGCGCAGGAGCGGTCTGTTCCCATGTGCCCAAAGATGAGCCAGCGGGGAAGAAGACCAGCCTGGCTGAACAGAGAACTGTGGCTTGAGCTTAGGAGAAAAAAGAGGGTTTATAATCTTTGGAAAAGTGGGCAGGCCACTAGGGAGGACTATAAGGATGTAGCGAGGCTGTGCAGGGACAAAATTAGGAGGGCCAAAGCTCATCTGGAGCTCAATCTGGCTACTGCCGTTAAAGATAACAAAAAACGCTTTTATAAATACATCAACACAAAAAGGAGGACAAAGGAGAATCTCCATCCTTTACTGGATGCAGGGGGAAACTTAGTTACAAGAGATGAGGAAAAGGCGGAGGTGCTCAATGCCTTCTTTGCCTCAGTCTTTAGCGGCAATACCGGTTGTTCTCTGGATTCCCAGTACCCTGAGCTGGTGGAAGGGGATGGGGAGCAGGATGTGGCCCTCACCATCCACGAAGAACTGGTTGGTGACCTGCTACGGCACTTGGATGTGCACAAGTCGATGGGGCCGGATGGGATCCACCCAAGGGTACTGAGAGAACTGGCAGAGGAGCTGGCCAAGCCACTATCCATCATTTATCAGCAGTCCTGGCTATCGGGGGAGGTCCCAGCTGACTGGCGGCTAGCGAATGTGACGCCCATCTACAAGAAGGGCTGGAGGGCTGACCCGGGGAACTACAGGCCTGTCAGTTTGACCTCAGTACCAGGGAAGCTCATGGAGCAGATCCTCTTGGGAGTCATCATGCGGCACTTGAAGGACAAGCAGGCGATCAGGCCCAGTCAGCATGGGTTTATGGAAGGCAGGTCCTGCTTGACGAACCTGATCTCCTTCTATGACAAAGTGTCGCGCTGGGTGGACGAGGGAAAGGCTGTGGATGTGGTCTACCTTGACTTCAGCAAGGCTTTTGACACCGTCTCCCACAGCATTCTCCTCAAGAAACTGGCTGCTCTTGGCTTGGACTGGCGCACGCTTCGTTGGGTTAGAAACTGGCTGGATAGCCGGGCCCAGAGAGTTGTGGTAAATGGAGTCAAATCCAGTTGGAGGCCAGTCACTAGTGGCGTCCCCCAGGGCTCGGTGCTGGGGCCGGTCCTCTTTAACATCTTCATCAATGATCTGGACGAGGGCATTGAGTGCACCCTCAGTAAGTTTGCAGATGACACCAAGTTAGGTGCGTGTGTCGATCTGCTCGAGGGTAGGAAGGCTCTGCAGGAGGATCTGGATAGGCTGCACCGATGGGCTGAGGTCAACTGCATGAAGTTTAACAAGGCCAAGTGCCGGGTCCTGCACCTGGGGCGTAATAACCCCAAGCAGAGCTACAGGCTGGGAGATGAGTGGTTGGAGAGCTGCCAGGCGGAGAAGGACCTGGGAGTGATAGTGGACAGTCGGCTGAATATGAGCCAGCAGTGTGCTCAGGTGGCCAAGAAGGCCAACGGCATCCTGGCTTGTATCAGAAATAGTGTGACCAGCAGGGCTAGGGAGGTGATCGTCCCCCTGTACTCGGCTCTGGTGAGGCCGCACCTCGAGTACTGTGTTCAGTTTTGGGCCCCTCGCTACAGGAAGGACATCGAGGTGCTTGAGCGGGTCCAAAGAAGGGCGACGAAGCTGGTGAGGGGCCTGGAGAACAAGTCCTACGAGGAGCGGCTGAAGGAGCTGGGCTTATTCAGCCTGGAGAAGAGGAGGCTCAGGGGCGACCTTATCGCTCTCTACAGATACCTTAAAGGAGGCTGTAGAGAGGTGGGGGTTGGCCTGTTCTCCCACGTGCCTGGTGACAGGACGAGGGGGAATGGGCTAAAGTTGCGCCAGGGGAGTTTTAGGTTAGATGTTAGGAAGAGCTTGTTTACTGAAAGGGTTGTGAGGCATTGGAACAGGCTGCCCAGGGAGGTGGTGGAGTCACCATCCCTGGAAGTCTTCAAAAGACGTTTAGATGTAGAGCTTAGGGATATGGTTTAGTGGGGACTGTTAGTGTTAGGTTAGAGGTTGGACTCGATGATCTTGAGGTCTCTTCCAACCTAGAAATTCTGTGATTCTGTGATTCATCAGGCAGGATGGGGACCTGACCACAGCACAAGAGTATGTCTGGTCCCACAATGGGAATCCACATACAGACAAAATCAACAGCATATATTACACATTACAAAAATTTTAATCATGTAATGTGTAAAGTTTTGGTCATGTGGTCACTGTATGGTTACTTATTGCAAAGCAGCTTAATGGCTGTATCAATAATATGAAACCAGAAGTACTGCACATTTCATACCCTTAATTATTATCAAAATGAGATATGAGTTCCATCACTGTGATTTGATAAATATTTATGAGCATTTTTAAGAGGAATGATTCAGACCTTTAAAATTAGCTCGAATGACCAAAAAAAAAAAAAAAAAAAAGAGAGAGAGATATGAGAGAGATGAAAACATTTAAAGGCCAAATTGGGGTTAATTAGTGACCTTTCCTGCATTAACTCTGCAATAAAGAAGTGCTTTAAATATTTACATAATTAATGTTTACATAATTAATGCTTAAGTGAGAAATGGAAATATACTGTTGCTACTTATTAAGTAGCAGCTAGACTATCCAAATGTGGCCATCAACAGTAAAAAAAAAAAAAATCACAATTAGCTTTCTGTATCCTCCAATCTCTTTAGAAATATCTATTAAATCCCAAAACAGCAAACAAGGAAATATGACTTAGACGTACCCACGTTTAATCTGCCTGTGACTTCTCCATTTGAATTTCGAGCATTCACAGTCACATTGTGAGTAGACTGGAGAAGCAGTGATGAGTCCTGAGGTATGGAGAAAAAACAGTAGATCCAGTTGAATACTTAGAACTGTAAACAATTTTCAAAATTTAGTTTGGGGTTTATATTAACTCAGTCATTGAAAGAACTTTGCAGTTACAAAGCCATCCACAGATGTCATCAAATAATTTGTGCAAATATAGATAAATATGTGAGTTTCTAACTATTGGAATACAGTAAAATATCAGTCTCTTTCACATATACGGCTTCTGGTACCTCTTGTGGACTCAAGCCAGCATATTGAAAGGCTAATCCCTGAAAATCACTCCCAAGTCACGTTCCCATTGTAATCTAATGTACAAGTTAACCTGAGAATTTTGACTATATATTATACAAAGATTTTTTGCTATAAATAGTTTCCTTGAATCTGTGGTAAAAGCAATACACGCTTTGGAATATGACTTACACATTTTTATTAAAATGGATGTCTTACAAGTAGGAAGATAGGCTATCTCAAAAGAAGTCACTAAATGAGCAACATAAATTAATCTCATTTTATAAATTATATCAGATAGAAATTATAAATTGTTATTGTTGACTTATAGCAGTCAATGAAGATCAGGTAAATATGCTACATTTAAGTGCATGTTCTAAATGACCCATAAATCTGGGCATCTCTGGTAAACTTACTTTGACTGCTGTTGGTTGATTTCAAAAATAGTTTACTAATTTGTAACGTTAATTTTAAGTGTGAATAAACTTATTCTAACTCTGCAGATGCCACACGTGTTGTTGACTAATTAAAGCCTAGTAACATATTTCTAGATGCTCAGCTTTTTTCTTGTTATGAATATGTATAAGCTAAAATGCAATGGTATTGCCCACTACTCCGTGTTGGCATAACAAAGGCATAAACTTGTAATAGGCTCCAGAGATGATGCACAGCAAGTACATTTTCTGCTACATATTTTCTTAGCACTTTGGAGGCCTCATTAGGTGAGAAAAGCTGTTAGGAGACTGCAAGCAGAAAACACTTAAGGCAAGGAAGAAAGCTGCTGTGATAGCCCAATTCTCTAACAGGCAAAGAAAAAGACTTAATAACAAATAAGCAATTTTACGAGAGTAAATATATAGAATGACACTCAGGAGATCAAGTTACAGGCAATTAAGCCTCTCTAGAGGCTTATATTCAATAGAGTTCAAATGTTTCAAAAACAAGCATGGAAACAAAGAAACAAAACCCTGATGAATGATCAGTTCATAGGGGGCAGAGCCATCCAGCATCCTCAAGGCTCTAATTAATACATGCTACTAATGATCACAATGGGTCATTAGACAGATAGGCGTATATTAGATGCCACCACACCTCTTCCTTAGTACTAAATGTATTAAGAGGAGTAGTAGTAGTAGTAGTACTAAATGTATTAAGAGGAATATTTTTAATATATATATATTTTTTTAAAGTACAAAGGGTGGCTGAAAATTGTGTACCTATTTTTCTGGGCTAAGTGAGATCCTAAGTATTAGCTATGTTGTTTTTTAGAAAGTTACATGTTTTATCAGATAAAAAACCTCAAGAGAAATTCATTTAAGCACATAAATACTGCTCTCACTGCCTATGAGTCAGAAAAGAACACAGTGTAAGAAACAAAATGAAAATACAGATTAAGTAATAGCATCTCTCCGTCTAAATAAGAGCTGTTCCTGCTACTGGAAAAAAAAATATTGTAGAAAGAGAGAAAAAAGAAAGTCTTCATAGCGATAAAATATGTTAGCATTGCTTGAATTTCAGTCATCGAGAATTTTAATGACCTCATCCTAAATTCTGTCAGCCACGTTACAAAAGTAAATGGATTTACTTTTTCTTTTGCCATAGCAATACAAATGCTAACTTTTTCAGAAAAGTCTAATACCTGGCTATTCCTTCTAATATGGTAGTAAGGATCATTATGAAATAATGGAAGAGTCAAAGTTGTCTTTTACTCTCATTGAATAGTACTTCATCCTGTGAAACGTCCAGTTGGTTGATGATACTGTTCATAAAACTGTTTTGTGAATTTGGATGACAGAAGGTAGTTCCAAAAAGTAATTTATTTTGTTGACAAGAAACAGATATTGTTCTACAAAAAAAAAAATCCACCTGTTTCAGAATTCACCTGCATAATTCAAAACCAATTCAGATTCTATCTTCATCAAAACTCAATACTTTAATAGAAATCTTCCATATTATACCCATTCTTACTGTTTTCAAGTTAAACTGCTTAAGAAATACTTCCTTTGACCATTCAGGTTTGACCTCAATAATTCTAATAAAATTTTCAGTCTATAAAATAAGATTCAATCTGAAATATTTCCATTTAGTCTTGTAGGTTTTATATGCACATACATAAAGGTGTCATACATTTAATTCTGGTGTCCTAGAGTGACAAAAATTGAACTTAATAGAGAAATCATAACTTTTCCTACAGGATCCACTAATTTAAGCATTTTGCAAGCACATACCTAAAAGAAAAACCTTATAGTATCTGAACATTGACCTAATGACCCTGCTTGTAAAATATTTATTATATTCTTGCATACTTCAATACAATATTTATATACCTACAAAAATATTACACACTTGCAAAAATGTGAGTGCATAATATGTATAAAAATACATATCCATATTTATATTATACATATTTACATATTTTTTCCCCTGACAGGTGTCTAGACTTAACCTAAATTCAACTGTTCATAAGTGCATTAATTTTATTTCAGTATTTTTGTAAGATTAATTGCTTACCACTCTAGAATGTATTTCTTTGGCATAAAGAGGGAATAAGAATTCTGATTCCCCTTCCAGACGAAGGCCTTCTTTTGTAACACGTAGATGTCCCATTCCAGTCTGAGGAGAAGAAGCAAGAATTATGTGCATTTTAATATTGTTGCTGTATTTCTCTTTTGTTCATTTCATAAACTGAAAATGTCCAGAGCTGTCTGCCTAACCTCTATTTATAAAGATACCCACAGTAATGCATTTAATTTTTTGAGAATTCCTCACTTATTTCAGGAGCATTTTTCTTTAATAAATTGTAGTTTTCAAGAAACAGTAGGTTTTTTTTTTTTTGTTTGTTTGTTTTAAAGAAAAAATGCGATACTACATTCATTACCTTAAAGTGAAGTGCATTTGTATTGCTTGTGCTGAAATACCTTTTGTACTTCTAAAAAACATGAAAAATAGTTTTACACACAAATGCTCAAAAAACAAACCTTATTGTCATATCTCAAGATTTTTTCTATCAGCAGTATACTTCACGCAGAATGCATTACTTCTAAGCCTACTGAAGGGACAACAGGAGATTCATATTTGCTTCCATTTTCAGTAGACTTCCTTCTTTTTAATTAGTTTTTCTTTCTTGGGTTCATATTTTTCCTCCTCTGATTGTAGGCTTAAGCTCCTCCTCTCACACTATCATATTCCTTTCTCTGTCACCTGCTTGCCAGTTTTTGACCTTATTCTCTCTTAGTCTCTTTCTCACAATTCTAACCCAGTTCCACCTTCCACATTTTCAAGCCATTTTAAACTTTTTCTTTCACCATTATCACAGCATTGATAATGTGAAAAAATGAGTCTAGAAATACCACATTAAGCACATCAGAGGACTTTTAGGCTTCAGCCAAGGGACATTTCTCACAGGTATTTAGATAATTTATAAAGGATTTGCTCCCTGCACCACCAATATAAAGAGTGAGAAAAAAGTTGAAAAAAGTATTACAGCTTTACAGCTCAGCCACAGACAAACTGCCTCAAGCTACAAAAAATAGATGGGAGAGCTAAATACAAACAATAAATCCAAAACCTATTTCTGTTCCAAATCATTTTCAGGCTATTCTCCATGTAAGGAGAGAAGAGGTAATAGGAGACAGGCCACAGATCAATAATCTATTCAGCTAATTAATTAAAAAAATCATTTTTTAACACTGGAAAAAAAATGTAGCTTTAGCTGTAATTATTTCCAATATTGTATGTTCTCTCCAATGAGATTATATATTTTATATATAAAAAGTTAAATAATGTCTAACCAGACTATGCTGAAATACTTTTTTTTTTTTTTTTTTTTTTTTTTTTTTAACAGGCTTAAAGAGAGATGAAGAGAGAAGCAAACTTTGCTTAAATTCCATAAGGTAGGAAATACTCAGGTCAGCAGTTCATTCTGCTGGAGAGTACCACTGCGATTCCTCCTCGGCGTGTATTTATTTAAGGAAAGAGGCTTTTAGAATACCTATTTACGGAATCTGTTATTTTGTGTCAAGTATTTTACCACTTTGAAATACGTAGTGTACTGGCTTTTCTCGTTGGCACTAGATATAATTTCTGAATTCTAGACCATTGCAAAGCTTTTAAAAAGGAGCTAGAATACATATCATGAGGCAAAACTAAACTAATACCTGTGATGAACCCCCTGTCTTTCTTAATAATGATTTCTAGGCACCACGGAATGATTCAGGTATGTTTTTTTTTTTTTTTTTTTTTTTTTTTTTTTTTTTTTAGTGAAGACTATAGATTATTTTTTCTAACTTGTAACACAAAACAAAGATAATTTCAACACTATAAAAACACAGAGGTTTTAAAACAAACAGAGGTTTTAAGACAAACACATTTGAAAAATATAAGAAAAATCATGATATTCTAAAGAAATACGGGTAACAGATGTCTCTCATTTAATTAAATAAATTAAGGATCTGATTATCTGCTCTCATCTCATGCCTTTTCCCATGAGGTGAAAACAGATTATATTAAACTTAATTAGTTTTTAATACAGTTTGCTTATTTTCCTGGAATATAGGGAACTAAATAAACAGAATTTTATAGAGTAAGCTAAAAAAAAAAAAAAAAAAAGACATTGATAAATCTGAAATTCAAGAAGGCAGAGGAAAAAGAAGCAATCAGGGAAGATCATAAACTCCTGGGTGGCAATCTCTATACTGACTTTGGCTTTGCCAAGAGACAAAAAGCTGCAACTGATGTTGAAAAAGCAAATTTTGCAATTTACACACATTTTCTAGTGGACTCAGATTTTTCTCTAATGATTATTCTAAAAATGCTATGCTGACAAAAGAATATTTGACATCAAGAATAATACACCACATGACAAAATTTAACATTTTAATTTACTTATATATTTATGTTCTTATTTTCCCATAAATCTAGTCATACCACTCAGGATTACTTTGTATAAGTCCTCGAGTATGTACCATTTTCCTCATCAGATATTTCATTTCGGCATTGGCACAATGCTCACATTCTTACATGTTTGAGTAAGAGCCTCATCATCCATTCTCATCATCTGGCCATGGGGAAAATTCTATTATTCCCCTTTGATAATAGGTAAATTAAAGTTAAATGGAATGTAAAAGAGAGAGATTTAGGATGAACAGGTACCTTAATGTACTGAGATGCGATGATAAGTTCCATAAAAAGGAAGAGTAGTATAATAGTAACACATTACGTTCTTTAAAAAACCTTTCTGCTTCTTACGTTACCACTCAGGAGAAGCCAATTATTATTTACTGAGTATTGTGACTTCCTCGGTGATGAGTAACCTTGATGCTTTCCATTTCAAGGATTTGATTGTGTTCCTATTCAAATCCTTGGATAAAAATATTTTTATTGACGTGAGGAAAAGGTCCAAATGTAAGTTAGATGCAGGCTTTGATACAGTTATACAATAAGCTATTGATTAGGGAAAAATCTGCTTCATTAAACATAGCAGATGTATGGTAAGCCTGCACTCCTGCTGTCCTGATGCTGGTGACTGACTGATTGAGTGTGCTGACCCTTAGCTCTAGACACTGCTGTGTTTAACACCCTGAGACTCCTATGTTTTCCAATTACTAAAAACTCACAGCAAGGCAAAGACTGAGCTGTATAGAAGAGGATGAAAAGGTACTTCTGTGTAGACACTGAGCAGATTTTGCCTGTCCTGCAAGTTTACTGTTGTGGGAACTGCTGGCACTTACCAAAACCTTACACAGCAAAGATGTAATTTAGCAACAGTGTTCAGAAAGGTGTGACCAGTTATTTATTTCAAAACTGGCAGATTCTAATTGGAATAAGATGAAGCCTTCCAGAAACCTTTTTCATCATTTAAAAATGCTCCTGTAGAGGTAAGCACTTGTAGAAACAGAGCCAAGGGATTCTATAATAAATGCAAGCTCCGAATGTGTTCAAGCCTCTTAAAAGGTCAACAAAAGGTTCTTTGATTCAGAAATCATGGTTTAAAGCATATTTGACCTCTATTTATCCAATTACCTACATAGGATACTCCAAATTTCCTAAAATAATTAGCTACCACTACTAGAATATTAGGTAAGACTCATGGTGCTATGGAGCATTTGCATGGGAGGACCATCTTGGATGGGCTATCATTCTCTTAGACTCTGGAATGTGACAAATGTGAAATAATTTTCCTCTGAAAAAGGGGAAAGCAGTTCTATTCTCCACAAAGTATGTCCAGGAGAGGTTCAGGTTGGAAATTAGGAGACATTTCTTCTCAGAAAGAGTAGTTAGGCACTGGAACAGGTTGCCCAGGGAAGTGGTGGAGTCACTGTTTCTGGGCTTGTTTAAGGAAAGGTTGGACATGGTCTAGTGGGTGACATTAGTAGTAGGGGTATGGTTGGACCAAATGATCTTGGAGGTCTTTTCCAACCTTAATGATTCTATGATACCATGTTAAGCATAGCTAACAGGTTGAAGGAGATGATTCTTCCCCTTTCCTATCATGACACCCCACCTGGAGAAATGTGGAGTAATGCATTCATCTCTGCGGCCCACAGTGTATTAAAGATGTGGATCTGTCCAAATGGATCCAGAGGATGGGAACAAAGATGGCTGGAGCACCTCTCCTGTGAAGAAAACCTGAGAAAGTTTGGGTTATTTAGCCTAGAGAATAGAAGGCTTGGGAGTGACCTTTATAGCAGCTTTCCAATACCTAAGGGGGCCTACAGAAACGATGGGGAGAGACTGTTTATTAGGGAGTGTAGTGACAGGACAAGGGATAATGGTTTTAAACTAAAAAGAGTGTGGTTTTAGATTAGATATTAGAAAGGAATTCTTTACTGAGAGGGTAGTGAGGTACTGGTACAGTTTGCCCAGAGAAGCTGGAGATGCCCCATCCCTGGAAGTGTTCAAGACCAGGTTGGATGGGGCTTTGAGCAACCTGGTGTACTGGGAGGTGTCCCTGCCAATGGCAGGAGGTTGAAATTAGATGATCTTTAAGGTCCCTTCCAACCCAAACTACTCTGATTCTATAATTCCATAATTCTATATGACCAAAAAAGTCACATGGAATGTGATGCACATTGCTGTGGGACCATCAAGAGGAGAAAAAAAGCAGCCCTAGGGCTCTCATACCCACACTGATTTGCTCTCAGGCAGCTGAGCAACATGCAGACTATGGCTTACAGATTCAAAAGAGCATCAAATATATATTCAGGATTTATCTCCCAAGCCAACATAACAATGTAGAGGTCTGCTGTTGTGGGTACGTGGCCCTTAGAAATGAGATGAGGCATAAGGAATATTTATTAAATTTATGTTGAGTGTTTCTAGTCACCTAAATTCCATCAGTATCCATAGCTCGCATTTTTCTACCAATGTAGAAACTGACATACATGGGGATTCACTATATTGGTCAACCACTACTCATATCATATCATATCATAATAATAGTTTCTGCACTTTCTCAGAATTTTAGTCTCAACTGAAGTCCTCAAACTCCTCTAACAATGGAAATTAAACTCCTGGTCTTTGTATCAGCTAAGAGCTGCACAGGAAGTTGCGCGTTTTCCTCTTTTGGGAAGAAATCAAATACTGAAAAAACAAGCATTTCCACATATTAAGATGGCTGCAACAGTAAAATCTTAAAGTTAAATCAAGCAGTAGTTTAGACATGTACTCATCTTAACTCTAAGTAGTTCCTGTTTAATAACATATTTGATCTGTAATACCAGTTCCTTGAATATTTTAAATTTTCTGAATATTAGAAGTCCACATACTGTAGTTGCTGTTTGCAACTAATAATTATATTAACTTCAGAGTAGATTGGATGCGTTACTTCCATGCAGGTAAACACCTTGTCTTATAGGATACTTGCATCCTACTTTTAGGTCAACCCAGGGAAAGACTTTGGCAAGTTCTGACTGAAACATCATTTGTTGTGCCCCAAAGGTAGTTCAATTAATGGCTTTATAGATCCAGCTTTCACTGCAGTATTTCTTGCAGCTATTACTATTTAGAGAACTTGCTTTGCAAACAAGAGAGTACTGTTTCATTGAGATAATAGGGCTTTGGGTAGAGATTGTTAAAGAGCATTCAGCAAAAACAGGACTGGTAATGAATCTGATGAAACTCTCTGTTTGACTTACAATATCTATTTTGGAGCTAAGTACGTGCTTGGTATAATAACATTACTGATACCTCATCTCACTTTCTATTGCAAGGACTCTATTTCCTGGGCTCAGACAGAGAAAGTTATCCAATTCCTGTTCTCAGATGACAATGGAGTCTTTTTTTGTCAAAGATTTTGGTCAAATCAGGGCAGTTAGCAACAGCAAGCATTCCTGGTATAGAAGTTAATCTCACCTGGCCAGCAAAGGGCTAGATAAGGCCTGAAACTCCACTTCCAGATATGGTTAGAATGATTGCAAGTAATATGCCATTATCTAGGAAAGTAGATGGCCACTCCAAACTCAACTTTTGTACAGAAATGGCTATGAAAGATTCCAAAAACATTTGCCTTTTTTTTTTTTTTTTTTTAATGAGGTTTCTTTTATAGAATAAAGGGAAGGTTTTAGGACAACTTGTGTATTTCCCAACAGAGTTGATGAGGAGTTTTAAAATCATTTACATTTTAATTCTATATTATTTAAATTATATTTATACTTTGTCAAATTATATTTTCCCCACTACCGTATGTATATAGAAATATGTATTTGGAAAAGTTTAGTAAGCAGTACAAGTACATATATGCTATTTAAGTGTGGAGAAATATGAATTCTCATAATCATTTTGCTTCAGCAGACACTGAGGCACAGACAAGTGTTTTAACTGCAAGAGATTTCAAAGGCTAAAAAATAAATAATTTATTTTAAATATATGGGACCATTGTAAGATGTACACAGAATACATATGGAGATGTTACCTGGATTCTTAGTAAAATGAAAGAATTCTGGACAACTTATTTGAGTAAAAAATGATCAGACAAAACAGGTAAGGTAAATTTGGGGTCATTAGTGTGAGGATCTGATACAGACCTGTGAAAGGCTTTTGAGAAACCAAGAATATAATGGCTTTCCATTTAATTCTGTGGACATGACAGGCAGGTTTCTTTAAGTGAATAACATATGTTAAATAAACAGGAATGGAACAAATTGTGGGAGTGGTCATGCACTGCCTGAGTTTGCAGATTTGGGGATTTGTAAAAACAACAGTAAGGCTACTAGTAAAATCTTTATTACATACCTAAATATCTTCAAAAACATGTAAAGATATAGAAAACCACTGTTTTCTTGTTTCTTCATACCAAAGGCAGAAAAAAAAGTGTACAGCTTAGCCATAGGCTATTGTACAATTCTGAAGAATGATATATTCAATTGTGACTTTGTTTTCTACATAATGGTCCTCTATAAAATAAAATAAATTTATAATTTACACAAATATACATAGGCGGCGATCATTTGGGAACAGTGGTTACATTTCTGTCTCACTGATCTCTGCTGGAGCTCAGTAGGCTCAGGTCATTTTAGTGCTGGACTCAAAACAGACATGTCCTAAGAGTCCCACAGTGAAAAATAGCAATTGAGAAACTGCAGATTGAATGCTTCTGATCAGATGGTGGGATTTCATGCATGAATGTATATGTAATTGTTTATATTTGGATCACAGAAATCAAGTTGTTCAATTCCTCCATCTCACAGTTATTTCGGTAGTCTGGGCTTTACTCTTCGGTTACTGAATTGCATAATAGGTGCATGTCACAGTGTGCCTCACTGACCTTGTTCCCTGATCACCCATGCCATCACCCCTCTTGGGAAAGTGGGGTGATTGGGATTTTGAGCGGGAGGAGTCCTGCAGGCATTGCTCAATTAAGTACTCAGGAACCTGAGATCAGGGTGGAGCTCACATGCAGGCAAGAGGCAATCAGGATATGTGCTTGGATCCAGGCTCTGGGAAGTCCATAGTCCAATTATTTTGAAACACTATTTGTTTTCATCAGAGTCCTCAACCTCAACCATTCTGTGTCAACTCATGTTATTCTAAGAAATGTTATCATAAATCTTCACCGTGTATGTGAATTTCTGTAACAGTGTTGTTGAGTATATGATGATCTAACCTCAGAGATGAGGAAAAGGCTGAGGTACTTAATATCTTCTTTGCTTCAGTTTTTAGCAGCTAGACCACTTGTTCTCCATGTATTCAGCCTCCTGAGTTGGTAGATAGGAACAGGGTATAGAATGAAGACTTAATACACAAGGAAATGGATTAGTGACCTGATACTCCACTTAGACGTAAGTCCATGGGACCAGATGGGATCCACCTGAAGTTACTGAGGGAGCCAGCAGAAGTGCTCACCAAGCCACTTTCCATCATTTAGCATCAGTCCTGGCTGTCAGGGGAGGTCCCAGTCGACTGGCAGTTAGCAAATGTGATGCCCATTTACAAGAAGGGCTGGAAGGAGGACCCAGGGAACTACAGGCCTGTCAGTCTGACCTCGGTGCTGGGGAAGCTCATGGAGCTTATTATCTTGAGTGCCATCATGCAGCACTTACAGGACAACCAGGTGATCCGGCCCAGTCAGCATGGGTCTATGAAAGGCAGGTCCTGCTTGATGAACCTGAGCTCCTTCTACAACAAGGTGACATGCCCAGTGGACGAGGGAAAAGCTGTGGATATGATCTACCTAGACTTCAGTAAGGCTTTTGACACCATTTCCCACAGCATTCTCCTGAAGAAGCTGTCTGCTCAAGGCTTGGACAGGTGTACTGCTGTTTGGTTAAAAACTGGCTGGGTGGCCGTGCCCAAAGAGTATTGGTGAATGGAGTTAAATCCAGCTGGAGGCTGGTCACTAATGGTCACTTAGATATTCACTGTCTCATAGAGACAGTGGGAATGGCTGTGGTCTGGTTGGAGGCAAAATATATTTAATTTAATGGAAAAATGGCAAAACACAACTCTTCAGGATTGTTCAGAGTAGAAACTATAGAATATTAGTGTTCTGACTTGAGAACTTTTTAGAAAAAGTTAGGATGAGAATTTGTGGATAATTAACTACATTTTTACTTTTACTTGATTATTAAAAAATGTGGCATCTTCAAAATGGCAAGTAATTCCATGGAGTATACACTGTTAATGATGAAATTCATGGAAAGGCAGTACAGATTCATTAGTGTATGTCTTTGCAGTGAAGGAGACCTCTTGCCATGAAAGAGTGTTCTTTACTGTACACTTTTATTGCTGCTAGTCTGGTTTTAAATGTTCCAAATGATTGGTCACCCACAATTTAATATGGTATGCTATTGCACAGCCTTGTAAGTCAGAAAATGTTACTTGATTTCCAGTTAAAAATTTCCTTTCTTAATGCATCATATTCCTAGTTTCGTATTTTTCAAATTTCCTTAAAATAATCTTCTCCTTCCTAATTGTCTGAACTTACCAAGTGACTAAATAGTTGTTTAGAGAATTTTTTAAATATATAACAAGTTAATTTATTTCTAAATGCATAAAATATTCATAGACCTAGACTGGTATCAGCTAACTAATGAACAGATATATCTATTGTTTAGTAAAATTATATAAAGTTACCTCTTCAACATTTTCTCATGCAATTAAATTTAAATAGATTGACATTTCATTATGGAAAACTTCAAAAAGTAATTAAAAAAATCAAATTTAGTACTTCATCTATATTGATCATTAATTGCACATAGGAACCCCGCAAAATTAGCGAAGTGGTATATCAGATGAAAAAAGTTTTTGGGTACAGATATATAGGTAGAGTAGTCAATAATTTTAAGTGAGACAAAAGAAGAAAATACTTGTGAATGGTATTTGGAAAACACTGTATTTGTTAGGACAAGTGCTACAGCTGGACAGTTTATTCCAGTCCTTGAAATAAGTGTGCATAAAAGAGAAACTGGAAGACCAATCTCTAATCAAAAAGTACAGAGACCTTCCCAATTCTCATTGCCTATGTTTGTATGTCCAGGTGAAATGCAGATATGAGAGCATGTTAAAATTTGCCCTGTCCTTAGGAAGAACCATGGTTAAAATATGCATTGATGGACTGCACATCATGTGCTTGGCCTCCATATACCAAGTTACTTACAGTCATAATAAGGTGATCCACAGATTGTTCTAAGGCTTAGTATTTGGGCCTGACTTTCCACTTGTTAGTGACTCAGACACAGGTAAGGTTTAACGTGCAGGAGAGCATGAGACTGGGTGCACATTCAAGTCATGTTTAACTGACAATGCAGCTAAAGTAATAAAGACCTTTCTGCCTCTCTTACTTGCACTGAGCTTGAAATTTTGTAGCAGAGAAAAACCTGTGCTACATGCCAAACTCCAGTCTGGATAAAGGCAACCAGTTATCCTGGGGAGCACATTTGTTTCATGACTGCCTGTCCTTATCAACCTGAAATACAGTACGGTTCTCTTGACCTTTCTTATTCCATGAAACTGATAGCTGGGCATCTGTGAAAACCCAAGGAACCATGTGTTTCTCCATCAGTTGCTAAAAAAAAGTCAGAAATACTCTTTGGCACACAATTGTTCTGGACATTATGATAAAGCAACATCACGTGAATGGTAACATAATTGAATTAATGTGGGGTTTCTGAAAGACACATCCTATTGCATCAGAAATGGTAACCATCTGATCAGGTGCATTTTTCACACCAGAGTTTGAGAGTGCTATTATGACAATCTAAGAAATTCAATAGTGATCTAAAGGTTTTGGTCCAAGTCTTCACTGATTATAGTGTAGACACAATGGTTCAGTATGAAGGGTGAAGTTCTGGATACCAATTCTGTATGTGACAGCAGAGTAGGAAAGCTGAAGATGGTTGTATTCAGGAGAAAATGTGAAGTCAGTCTCATGATCCTAAGGAATATAAAGGTATGGGAAAAGTAAAAATGTGAAAGGAAAAAAAAATTGTCAGAAATCATTACTCTGCCACTATGCAAGCAAAAATTATAGTTGTTAAATTGTATCAGTTACATAACAAATGGAGAAGCCAAATTCCTCTTGTTAATGCCTCCTGCTAAGCAGCTAATCTTTGTAAAGCTTTCTGATGCTACAAATGTATAAAGCATTGTTATTCAGATGAGCTCAACACTGTCCAACTTTCCCAAGTTGTTTTCCAGTCATGCAGCCTTCTAGAGCTGTGTTAGTATGGAATTGGTATGTTGGGCAATTATTATGGGGGATATTTAAATAATTTAAGAATGAAATTCCAAAATACAGATTCTCAAAAGTCCTGCTCACTTGTCCAACAGATCTAGAAATATTAATATGAACACAATCAAAATCCCATATGTAACTATCTTATGAGTAAAGTCTACAGGGATAAAGCGTGGCAATGTATTGATGTCCTTTTACATAAGAACAAGTAGTTGCAGGACTTAACTGGGATGTTGCACTCCCAGATTAAAATTCCTCCGTTCCCTGGAAAAATCTGTTTTCATATCTTCTTCCATCGATCCATGCTCTATTCAACATATTATAATACATTTGCTGTTGTGAATGTTATAAACTCTTTTTCTAGTTTGTTCTACTTCATATAAATACATTAAATAGTAATTGGAAGAGAAGCTACAACAGAAGCCTCTGTCTCCAAGATAAGTGCCATAATCATCTGACAGTTAAATCAAGTGTTATCTCTAGCCCAACAAAAATTAAATTATTCCATATAAATTAAAAGTTTAAATTAGAAAGACTGACAGATGCCTGATTTTGTAGGCTATACCACAGTAAGGAATTGGAAAAGAACAATGAGAGTAAAGAATATTCTTTTATTCAATATATTCAGTATTTTCCTAGCTAAGTATTTTAGGATCTGATAGTATCTACAAGGATGAACTTTAATCTCATATGACAGCATCTAGTCCATTAAGTGATGGCCTTAAAATTAAAACTTTGTAAGCTGAGTCAGTGGATCATTTTAAAATTGCACAATCATTTTTATCAATTACAAAACAGCAAAGTAAAAGAGGAAACTAATATATATTTTTCCTGTGAAGCATTTATTTTCTGTTTCTCAGGAGCATAAGAAATATTAAAGTGAGTTTTTTTGCATAAAATCACTAGTATAATACAACTAAAAGAAAAAAAAAAAAACAACAACATGGTATTCTCTCTTGGCAACATTGGGTGGGCAAGCACAAGTTAAAACTTCTAAAAAACAAGTTATACTGCCTTTTGTCAATATCAGTCTTCTACTTCGGGGCTCAAAACAGGAGGCAGTATTGTATGTGTCCTCTAATGAGTGCTGAGTAAAGGGGGGATAATCATTTCCCTCAGTATCTGGCTCTGCCCCTGCTCACCCAGGATCCGTTGGCTTTGTTGCTGCCTGGAAACCCCAAGGGAGGCAGATCTACATGTGCAGGCCATCTTCCAAGCCTGACCACCCAGGCAATTTTTTAACCCATCTGGTCGCCCATCATGTGGGCAACTAGGATGCAATAATATAGTGGAAGAATGTTGAAAGCCTTGCTAAAATCAAGGTAAATGACATACAGCACCCTCCCCTAATCTATAAATCCGGACATTTTATCAGAAATGTAATCACATTGGTCAGTCATCATTCACCTTTACTAAATCTATGCTGACTGTTCTCAGTTACCCTATTCTCCGTCATGGGCCTTCAAATGTTTTCCAAGAGGACTCGCTCTATCATTTTCACAGGAACTGAAGTGATTTGAGCAGCTTGTAATTCCCTATTTTTTATTAATTAATTAATTAATCAATTAATTAAAATAAATAAAATAAATAAATAAATAAATTTTTATTAATTAATTAATATTAATTTTTTGTTTTTTGTTTTTTTGTTTTTTGGTTGTTTTGAGGGGGGGTGAGGTGGGTAGATGAGCAACACTTACCTTCTTCCAGTTATTCGGGATCTCTGCAGTCTCCATAAAATTTCAAACATGACTTTGTAAGGGCATCAGACAGTTCTCTCTGCACCCATGGACACAGACTAGCTGGTCCCATAGGGTTATGTAGGCTGAGTTCTTTCAAGTAATCTCTGATTCTGCCCTCATGCACTGCTAGTAGTTCTCCTTTCACTAAGCAGAGGCCTAGGAGAACTTGTTGGTGAAGACTGAGGCAAAGAAAATAATGAGCACCTCAGCTTTGTCTGTGTCTGCTCTTATTAACTTACCTGTCCCATTTGGTAGTGGACACACATTTTCCTTGTTCAGCCTTCTACTGCTAATGCAGCAGAACAAGCTCTTGATGTTCCCTGAAAGTCTCAACTAAATCTGAGCTTTGGCTTTGCTGACACATGAAGCCTGATACATTTCCTTGCCCAGGCAATGTTTCTAAATTTCTTCTTGGAAGCCTGTCCCTGCTTCCAGCTATTCTATATTGCTTTTTGTATTAGAGCTCCATCACAAGTACCCTGTCTACCTAAGCCAGACTACTTAATCTTCCTGAGTTTCAGGATAGATCATTCCTGCATTTGGAGGATATTGTCCTTAAACATCACTAAGTTTTCCTGAGTAACTTCACCCTTCAGATCTGCCTCCCTTGGGATTCTATCTCCCACATGGAATAAACCAAGTCTGCACTGCTGAAGTCCAGGGTCTGTACTCTGCTACTCTCCTTCCTCACTCCCTTCAAGATCCTGAATTCCACTATTTCATAAATACTGCCATTGATTACCACACCTCCCTAGAACAACCTTGTTCATGAGTAGCAGATCCTGCTGTGTGTTGCCTTTAGTTGGCCCACCCAGTACCTATAATCAGCTGTTATTCCAGACACCATCACAAATCTTGACTGCTTCTATCCTGCCATATTTGTCCTTTCAGCAGCTGTCAGGGATGTTAAAGGCCCCCTTTTCAGAACTATCAGACCCCTCAGAATCACTCACATCTTCTGGTCCTGTTGCAACTCCAAATTCCTTAGGATTCTTAGTTTTTAAACTCTTAGGACTATCAGTCCCCTTTAGTTCTCAGAAAGCCTCAATACATAAAAAATGGAATCTGGAATTTCCGTTTCATGCACAATTTTGATATGTTATGTCCATGGGAAAACACCACCAACACCACCACTAAAACAGCAACAACATGCAGTTTTTTCCACCTTTCTAATGCAGTTCATGCAGTTCCAGTTTCTAAATTGTTCTATTTCACCTTATTCACCAAGCTCAAGGCATAATTACTTAATCCTGTCTTCTCTAAAACAGATGAATATAAAGAATTCATAGCTTACTTCCCTCATCCCCCTAAATAACTTGAGACCCTATTCCCCCAAACTTTGTGAGAGAAAATGAAAAAAAGAATGAGCCATATCTGATACTCGTAAATCAATCTGCACAACTTGCAGATACTCATATACCATGGAATTGGGGCACTATGAGAAAAGGAATACATTCTATGTTCAGGTTGTTCCCTTTTAGCCTAGTTTTTATGAAATGAAATGAAGTTCTGTTCAGTGTTTGTTTCATGCTTGTTTAATTCTGAAGGCCTCTCAAACAATGGAGTTCAAAAAAGTCTCTGTCTTTCATCATCCTTCCAAATTTCTACAAGAAGATTAAAATCTATTCATCTTGCAGCATGTCTGTGTCTGATTCGTGTTCTCCTTTATCAGCTTAGCTTGTTTGCTAGTATTTATCACACTGTCTGTTTTCGGGGGGGAGGGGGAGGGGGTGTGTGTTGAGACAGGAGATGTATCCATGAATTAATTCTACGCCAAAGTCTGTTGAAACTCTGTTCAGAGTTCCATTATTATTTTTATCTGTATCTATTAATGGACATAACATATGATGTTTGTATTTTCTAAGGTATATAAGAAAAATACCTTTTTAAATACTCCTATTTTTTTTTTTCCTAAATATGCTTATCAACCTAAGAAAGAATAATACAGCTTGTTTCTTACATTATTTTACAGAGAAACAGTTGTTAAAATTTTGTTAGGTATTAATCTGATATTTTAACAGAGATGGCATTTAAATGTATTTTTTAAAGCTAGGATGAAATACTTCTTTAAGTATTTGTTAAAAACAAAATATATATTGTAATTAAGCATAATAAGTAGTATAATGTCTACATAGTTTACCTGGAATACATAATAAATATAAAAAGTATCATCACAGCTATCAGACTAGTATTTGCCAAATAACTGATGAATGCACAGGCTATTTCACAATTACTTTTAACCTTTTCCCAATAATGAGAATGTTTAATTGGGTAAGTATTGGGTATATATTAATCAACTGATTTCCTAGATGGCAAATACCATTCGTGGTTAGAACTCAAGAATGATAAAAAACAATTTCTGAAAATATTCTGTTACATCTCTTTTTCTAACAGTTAACCAAAAATTGGAGGCATAAAAGCTCATTTCCATCAGGAAAAGCATTTGAACATAGCATTGGTGACTTCTATGACTGTTACCTTCACTCTTTACAAACTGTATTTCCTTAGACACAGGAAAGGACTGTGATGCTTCGATTATACTTCCAGACTTGAACAAGCAGTATACTGCTACTATACTGTATACTCTTACTATATCCTATACTCTTTCTTGGACTTTTCTTAGAGGCTAACAGCACTTCTCTGGATGTTATTTCTGGTATCATTTGAGTTCCTTCTGATCTTGACAAGATACTAAAACAATTTTTCATTTCTTAATGGTGTTGCACGTACTTTTGTGACATACACCTGTATTTTGCCCAACTATTATTCTTGTTTTAGAACTGAGTTTGGTAGTTCCCTAGAATTAACCCCTACAAAGGACAGCATTGCAGTTAAGTCACTACTTCACTGTGAGGGTATGTCAGGAATAAAGATTTTTTAACAGAGAGTTAAGAAAATCCTTATAGCCATGGCATGCGCAGTCCATCCATCAGAAGAGTATAAGCCTGCCCTACTTGAGCTGTTATTAAACCACTCTTGTTGCCATAGCATAAGGATGTTGTGCTTCAGCGGTTTGACCCATTTGGTGCCTTCTTCACAGACAACTAGTTGGAGACAGTGGTTCCTGAAAGTAGAGTTTCTGATACTAATCTGTTAGTATCTCTGATGTTAGAGAAGAAATTTCATACAGAGAAACCAAGCCAACAGAAAACAAATTTGAAAACTGCTTAAATATATAAATCTCAACCACAGGGAAAACTATTTTAACAATTATTCATATTCCTTGTGATTCATGATATGCAGACACTAAGTGCTCATCTTTCGTGTGAACTGCATAACAGAAAAATTATATGTGATCTAAGATGTTCCACACTGTACTCTCTATGGCAGTAACACTGCTGAAAAGAATTTCTGTGGGGGAAGAAATTTGATGGAAATTCAGGCAGCAGTATGTATTAGTAAGTAGCGCTTAAAATTTTCCTTATAGTAAGAGAACACAAAGTATAGAAATGCTTCTGTGAAGATATAATGCCCTTCATTTAGTGACAGAGGTGTAACAATGACAGATAATGGGAATTTCAGTATAACACTTTCTTCAATAGCGGGGCAGAGCTGTAGGAATTAACTATTATTGTTTTTCTTGTAACTAGTTTACTCTTTTCATCTCTGCATCACAACTGCTTGTTAGGGACAAATTAGCTCTTTGATATTCACTGATGCATTTTATTGCATTCTGACTAAAGCTACATCTTGCAGACTTCTGTAAGTTACCCCTTAATCTACTACACAAAAAATTGCATTATAAATATTAAAACATATGGAAGTGGAAAATTATTACATTTTTTCCTGAATAATACATCTGTTTAGCCTCAGGCATGAAGTAATAATAATAACCTCTGAGCTTTAATTAATTGGTCAAATAAATTGTTAAATTTTAGATGCTGATAAACAGGAGAAGGAAACTAAGAAAAAAATAGCACCAGAGAGCAATCTTTTAACACTAGTCAATTCTAGTGTATGAGAGAAAATGATAGCAAATGTTTATAAAATATAAACTAAACAGACTACGATACATCCTCTTCACAGCAGTTAGAATCCACTTCAATAAAAGGTATCAACAACCTCAATATTTTGAAAATTAATGCTAATACAGAAATTGCAGATCAATGGATATCTTCAAAGATAAAACATATATGTCAACTGAAGTACAAATTACAATTGAGAAGAAACAGAAAAGCTGATGTACATATGAGATAAAGGAAATGGTGAAACAGGAAAAAAGAATATGTAAAGAATGGAAAATTAAAAAGGATACTTACTGGAGAAAACCACATCACTTTAAGAATCCAAATTGTCAAAGAAAAATTCACAACTAGGATGATTAGCAGCAGAAGAACAAACAGGTAGAGGCAACGCTTTCTCCAGCCATAAATTCCAATTTTGTAGACGTATTCATTCTTTGGCCTCTCTAGGCTAGTGCCTGGTGTTGTTGTAGTGTATTGTTCACGTACCATCTGCTGTGTAAAGACAGAAAAAAGAGACTGCTTAGTTATTTGAGTTAAATTAAGTATATGTATATAAAAAAACGAAGGAAAATATGAATACATAGCTGTAATAGCAAGTTATTAGAAACTAGAAACTGTTACAAAGTTTTAGCTGGAAAATATTTTCATCTGTTCTCATTCAAATTACAGTTACATCTTATTTTTGGGCACAATGTAATATATGTTCAATATGTGAAATGTATTAACTATTTTTAGGAGGCTCAAAGTTATTCTATATAGAATGGTAACAGTATTCTCCCATTTTTCATAATATTCTGACTCTCCGTTCACAAAATATTTAATAGGATTATATCTGCAGCTCACAGAACAAAATTATTGGACTGTAAAAATACTGTTAGATGTGGTAGAAGTGCCTTACAAGTTTAAAACACTTCTACGTATTCTTTCCTCAATTCAGTAAAAAAAATGCAGATTTTTTGTGTTGCAAAACTTCACTGTGTAACACTGGAATGACAAAATATGTTAAGCTTCAGAATCTGTATGAAAAGAAATAAAACAGTTCTTAATAATGTAAAAGAAATAATGATTTCTTAATTTATTAGATGTTCACAAAGACATATTAGCAGTGAAAACAGTATATACTTTTACTTAGTTTATACAACTTTAAATTACAGGTCTTAAAGAAGCAGTTTTTGAATTTAAAGATATCCTACCAGACAACACTTCCTTAAACCATAAAGATATCCACTAATTTCCACCTTTACAGCACAGAGATAACCAACAATTCAAAAACTTCAATAAAGCTTACATTTCAGACATGAGAATAAAACCTCGGCAGCTGAAGCTGCTTATCAAGAACAGCAGTGGGTAACATCTGTCCCATTTCCACTGCTATAAAATGAAAAAACAAACAATCATGGATGTCTAAATGAAAATAGGGACTGTAAGTTCAGGTATTTCCTGTGAGCCAAGTATATTCACATGCATCTGACATCCAAAAATGGGTCAGCTTTACTACAGTGTAAAGTTCCCAGATGAGAGTGCCTTCAGACAGGTTCCACACGAAGTCTACTCTCAGTTCTGAACTTATTCCTGGGAATTAGATCACTGTGCTCTGCACACACAATTTTCAAAATGTGATTAAATTGCATCCTTGCCCAGCTGCTGAATTGATCTATGTCATTAAAGAAGTTTAATGTTCTAGTCCTCTGTTCTAGTCTTCTGTAGAGCCATCCTGTGTCTGTAACAAGCTTGTGGCTCTCAGTACTGACTCTCATATTTAGAAATACATTATCTTTTGCTTCTATAGCTTCCTATCAAGCTATAAGCCAGATAACACGAGTTTACAACTAAACATAAGTTTATGCAATCTTTGTAAACATGCTTTATTCATCTTATTTCTGCATTTTCATTCAAAAATCTTTCAAAGTTATAATTCAATATTAAAAATGAGACTTGATCATCAGCAGTTCATAATGTAACTGTGCTATGGCCATTATGGTACAATATTCTCATCAATTTGTTGCTGCTATCAGTCACAGTTGCTCATGATACTGTGCAGAAAAATGCTTACTTCTGCAGAAAATATTGAAAATAGTATAATGATCAGTGGAGAATCACAGATTCTGAAATAACTGCTTAACATTACTGCAGTACATTGTAGACTTACAGGATGGTACTTAATATTTACCACGTGAACTACATTTGCTTAAAACTACCAGATTATATTATTCTGTGCATTATTCAAGCATCTAGTACTGATTATAGGATCCTGTTCATATATGAGTTCCTTCTATTTTTTTTTTTTTTGCTGTTGTCCCACTGATCATTGTATAACAAATCATGTTGCTGACATTGAAGGAGCTTTCTATGTTAAGTTTACTTTACCATGCTCTGCCAAGTAAGACAAATGGGGAAATTTATACATATGACAGACTACATAAAATACTTAGAAAAAACTTTATCCTTACTTTCATGCAGTTCTCTCCTAAAAACTGTAACTTAGAGGACAGGATGCATTTAACTGTAATCTGGTGACATGTATTTGGAGAAATAAGCGGCACAGTTTTAGCTCAGATTATAGTACCCTGCAACAGTCCTATTATAATATCCTAACATATATATAATGTAAATATCCTAACACAGGATATATCCCTATATATAATAGGAAATATCCCTATATGTAATATAAATATCCTAACACAGGGGATCCTCTGAGTTGCTTATTGTTTCCTTTAGTACACATATGTGGTAAATGCAGGTATAACAAGAAAAAAGACAGATGACAGCTACAGAAATTTCTGTAGTAATATAAGCCCCCTTCACAAGACAGACTGCTTATTTTTTGAGGAGAAAACAAACAAACAAACAAACAAACAAACAAACTGCTTTTAAGGATACTTTACGGGCTAGTTCGACGGCTGTGGGAAAATGGATCATTCTTTAGAAACTGCACAATCTCATGAAGTTAGCTGAACTTTCAACAACAAATCTTTAGGTGTGACACTTTTCCTTGTGTTGCTGTCTGCTACATCCTCAAGATAAATTTCTCAGTAAAAACACAATTTGATAAAGAATAAATGAATTCTTGGGTCTTCACATTCTTACACCAGTCTCACCACAGTGGTCTTTGAGGTTGAGATTCATCTCACCATGTTAGATATTATTATCAACTTGAACTCCTTTTAGGATCAATGGAGATAAATTCACCCCGGCTGGGAATTATTTATCTAACTTATTTTAGATGTGTATTTCAGACTTCCAACGAACTGCACCTAAAACATGGTTAACTTTTCTCCATAAAAAGAGAAATAAAGAGAGCCTGGAATGACTTATTTATTTATACGTACACACCTACATACTTCAGATGTAAGTATTTGGTCAAATTAATCCCAAACGAAATGATTTCCATAAGCATATAATTTAACAAGAAGATAGGATTCCTTCAATTCTTGTCTTCTTCTGTTCCGTTTTTACCTTATTGTAAAATGTTTATTGTGTGTGTGTGTGTGTGGGGGGGTTATACATAATGTATTATGTACTGCTGTTTAATGAGGCAAGGTTAAAATCCATTATGCATTTCACCAAAAACTATGAATTTTGTGATTGCTTTCAGCCCTTCAGAAATTCCACAGGGGACTTCTCCCAGTGCAGCTTTGTTCCCTCCACACATTATTTTTCTCTGACAGAAAACAGTTCCGTTGTTCCTGTGCATTAGTACTGCTAAAAATTGCTTTGGCCCCAGCAAATGGGTAATGCTGGCCTAGACAACTGCCTGCTTTGAAAAATATACAACTTTTCTAGTTAATCTAATATTTCATTATTTCTAAAAGAATTTGTACCAAGCAATTGAAACTGAAATCCTTTAGGAATTAATACCGTTGAATTTTTTTTATTATTATTTTTTTAAGAATAAACAGATTTGGGCTTTTGTGATGACTGATGATATTACCAATTTATACATTCCGGAGCTGAAATTACATAGGAGAATAAACTTAGACCTGCATGGAGGAATCAGAGAGAAATTCTTTTATAGCTTAGTGCTGTTTTACAAAGCTGGGCTGAAAGGAAAAGCCTTAGACAAGGAAATATTATAGTTGGTTGGTGAAATCTGACAAAATCGAGACTCTTAGAAGGTAAACAATAGATATTTAGTACTATGATGAAGAATATGATTTTTAAATGGAATAACCATGAAATTGAACACTGGTTGTGCAGGAGTACACTGAACAGACACCTAGAAAGAAGTGATAACTTAGACACTGGGGTGTACACAAGTCAGTTGGAGAACCAAGCAGTTTAAAAAATGAACAATGACTTTGTTAACTATTATCTTTTATATTCTTCTACAAGAAAGCAGCACGTTGTGATGAACTACAGAGTAAGAGTGGTCTTGGCAACCTATATCACTGATAAAATGGTAATTCAGTTTAAAAATGAAAATTCTGACATAATTCAAATGGGCGATGAAAGTATGAATTATTTGGATCATGTCAGATGACATTAGAATAATGTCAATCTTCTGTTTAATGGTAAGTGGAATTTCTTGGTGTTCCTACACAAGGGCCCACCTGAACAGAAGTTAAATAGGATTACAGTCAAATACTCGCGTACTCCTTATGGATTTTGTATATGCAGAAATAATTCATGGGATCTAGCTCTACAGTGGTTGCTATTTGAAAGTATTTTCCAATACTTTAATTTGTTTTAATGGGATCCATTTTTATGTGATTACTTCTTATCCATTTGCTGATTTAAAACAGATACTGAATGGTAATTAGCTGCCAAAAGATTTGTCATAGATTTGAAATGATAGATATAACATGCTGATTACCTGGACATTGCTGATATTTTGACCATGTGAGATTTTCTCATGTTTTCAGAGGTTACTTAAAAGTGCTGCATGTAATGCACAAAATTCATGCCTGCAGGAGTACGTGTATGAACTGCAGATGAAATATCTGTATATTCTTTACACTGTGCTACTAAAAGTGCCCTCTGAAAATGTGTAGCCATGAAAGAACATTTCCTTGGACCTATTCCACACATTTTTTCAAGCAAGACTTGGAAACTGACCTCTGTGATTTACATGATTCAGAGGTCTGGGATTTTTTTGTATTAATCCCTAGATATTGAAAGCCTGTCCATCACTATTGCTGCCATTGGTTTCAGTTTAGTTTGGACCTCAAGTTCAAAAAAATATTCTGATAGTTCTGATACTCAGTTAAGACAGCTGTCTTTTGAAGAAGGAATTTACAGACTTATCGGTAAGCCTGCTTGGGAAAGCAAGCATGAGTATAAACTTGATAATCCTATTATTTTCAGGAATTATTTATCTGTAATGATTATTGAAGCTAAAATACTATTTCAATTAAAATAAGAAATCTCAGGGGGTTTTATTTCAACTGGAAAATAAATAAATAAATGTGTTTTCACTGTTTTTGTTTGCAAATTGCTGCTGTTTTCTTGAACAAAGTTCTCCTTAATATTTAGTTCAGATCTGTATTACTATAATAATTTATCATATTGTCATAAAGCAACTAATAAAAATAATCAATTAGCAAATTTTAATTGGTTAATACTATAAACAACTGTAATTCTATTAAGAATTATACACTTATTAGCATTTTCTATCTTTGGACTGTTTCTAACTGTACTGGGGCTTTCAGCAAAGAGATAAAAAGCATTTGAGATACTTTTTCAAGTCAGAGTTAAGAAGAAACGGTGAAGTGTCATGAAGAAATTTGCACCACTGATTCTCGTGTTATATAGATTCTTTTGAAAACGAACTTCAGTCGTCAGTACTTCTACTGTTCACTCTTTACATGAAGCGTATTCATTCACATGCAAGAAAATTCAGAGTATGTGTGGGGATGAAAGAGGTGATAGAGGGCTAAACTAAAACAGATCAGTAGAAACATCATTTGAATCATTTTAACCTTCCCTGAATTCTTTTGTCATTATAAACAAACTGTAAGCTGAAATAAAACCACCTGTCAACTCAGACAAGTGAGAACTACTTATACAGTCTGCATATAGTACCTTCATGGAACATTATCTTCATTAATGTTTTCATATAATGCATCGAGCTAGAAGGGAGTTATTATATAGTAGGAACATCAGAAGTACATTAAGACTCTGACTTCACAATTTGGTGGCATTCAGGCATGCAATAAAAGGCACATTTTTGTCTTTGCTGGGGACAGAAGCAGTCCACTGACTAAGCAATAGGAAATAGGTGCTGCTGTAGTATTTTTCTACCTGAGGAAAAACAGTTGAGGCAAACCTGTTGTTCAAAGAAAATATAGGAAGGATCACGAACTTGTGGAAACCATACAGAAAACTTTCAGATTAAATTCAGACAGGCAGGGATAACTCAAACTCTCATGACCAGATGAAAATTTTCTAATTCAACTCTCCATCATTCCAATATCATATATTTAATGTTGTCCAACTCTGCTTTGCTTAGATTTGCATATTATATAGTATATTACAGATTGAATTGTAAACTAGTAACGTCAGCTAAAAAGAGATGAATCCCTGCAGCATAATTTGTTGAAACCAGCAGAGAAATTCGTATGACCTCATTAAGTATTTGCATACCCGCAGTGCAAATTTACATAATAACCGTGAGATGGTCACAATTAACAGCTTTGCACATTTTAAGTACTACTGTAATAGCTGAAAGGTAGTCACTGACAGCATAGGCTGAAGTGCTATATTAGAAATTATTACTTGTCTAATGTTTGTACTTTTCAGTCTTATTTACAGTATTCATGATACTTCCTTCAGAATTAAAAGACTAAGTAAGCAAAACTACAAGGCAGATGTAACTGAAAAAAAAGATTTATGTTTTTTTCTTTCTTCTTTTCTTCTTTTGTCCTGATTTTTAGCTCTACAGGTTACCTTCTTCTAGGTCCTTCCAATGTCTTTTAAGTATGTATTTACCCTGAGCATCTGATATGATACTTGAAATAGTCACCATGCAACAAAAATTTGTTTCCTTTTAACAGGCTGCTTTATGTATCATCCCTTTTTAAAGTTAAGAACAATGACTGAGATTCTTTGGCTCCGGCTGTCCCATTGAAGTTATTTGCTCCAACATTAATCAACAATACACTCCGTAACAACAAAGAAACCTTGTGCACGGATCAGAATTAAGTCAGGAAATGACTCTGCTTCTTGAGAAACTGCTCCTGAAAACAGTCATTGATGGGATTGAAAACTGTAGTCTGAACTAACTATGGACCTAACTATGACATTTATACATAGAAGTAAAAGAAAAAAACATTTTTTTTTTCTCATATTGTTTCTGATCTACTACAGGTTTCCCAAATATTGATATTAGGTATAAATTATCAGTAAAGGTACTTAACTTGCATCCAAGTTACTTGCTGAACAGCAGGTACAACCACTTTTGATACATCTTCCCCTGACTTGCACACAGTGCTGGAATTACTGGTGCTATGGCTGCATTCAGTCAGGAAATGTGCTACTCTTTTACATCTTTGTGAAAATTCTAGATATATGTCTCCAGCAGATCTGAAAGCTGGTTGTAGCTAGTCGGATTTGGTAAGAAAGGAAGGGAAAAGGATACATTAAACATCTATATGGAACAGAGTTTAAAATGTGGTTCTGTTGCAGTCATAGCGAAATATTTTATTCCTATTCACTTAACTAAGATTCTATGCTTAATGAGATGTTCTTCCTCTAGCATAAAAATATACTGCATTTCCTAGATCTGCAGAAAGTTTCATTCTACTTAAATATTACTAACATATATGTAGATGAGAAAATGCTGATTTCCAGTTTAATATACCAACTTAAATCTTCTTTAACATGATCTCCACTCTCCTAACCCTCCCCGCACTATCCCAAGATGCTGCTTGGTTTAACTACTAACATACCTGATTATACTTTTTTTTTTTTTTTTTTTTTTTGTAGGGAACAAACTTGTTTCTGTGAATGCTGACTCTATTTGTAACCTGTCTAGGTTATTAAGAGGTTAAAAAAATGAACAGGTCAGGTAAGATAGCATATGCAGAACTTCCCCCACACCCTCCTCTTTCTTCTTCCACTCCTAATAGGGCACTATTTTAATTTAGGATGCTTCTACTGTCTTGCAAATTGATCTGGAAGAAGTTTAAGTCACTCCAGCTCACAGTAACAGTTAAGCATGCAGAAACACTGTGGTAGGGACTCCAGTATCAATATTAAGTGTTAAGCCTTGGAGGACTCCTTAGTGTAACCTTCCCTTCCTCTTAAATGAAGGGGGAGGAAACTAGGGATCTACACTTGTTCACTTCCCAACAACAGAACATGCTTATATGCCGGCACTCTCTCCCTGTCAGAAATCTCCCACCTGTGCAGCTTCCAGAAATTCTGCAACCTGCTTGCCACTCCATGATTTCATTTAGTAATATTTTAGGGAAATATTGTTCATTGGCCATCCATTCAAAAGAACATCAAGCTAGATGTCATCAGTGGAACAAATTTTAGAGAACAGAAATTACGAATTCTTGCCCTCAAGTATGTGCCCAGTATGTGAGAAATCCAAGGGAATTAAAGTAGTTCACTGAGATGATGGTAGACAAATTGAGGATAATACTCAAGCCTAGATCCTAAAAAGTTATTTAGCTCAGGATCCAGCAATAGTTTAACTGAAGGTGAAATTCAGTGAACTCCCAAACTTGAAATTGTTTTCAGATCTTCCAGCCTAGGGCAATCATATACAATGGATTCAGAAGTCATCCAAATGCTAATTGTGGCAAGCACATAAAGACTGTCAATTCCACTGCCATAACTTTCATTCATCCTTCACCCCTTCACTTGGTGCACTGCCATCCCTTCCCACATCTCTTTTTTGTATCTGCTGCTCAAATGGTGAACAAATCAAGAAGGAAGGAACAAAAAGACTAATTACTAATTAAGAATTCTGCTGAAAAATAAGGAAGTACAATGAGAGCAGAATGTTGCACAGCTTACAGGATAAGAGGGAAAGGCAGCTCCCACTGCTCATGCTGGGAAAGGAAGCATGAAGCATAGTGGAGATATTCCCTTCATAGTGGAGATATACCACAAATTGAGACCCAAAAGTAAAACACAGCAATTCACTGACATTTATTATTTTAGCTGATAGTACTTCCTGAGTTCTGCACCTCAGTAGTACCTGCCAAATACTAGAATGAATCACAAGAACATGATCAAACCTGCCTTTTTTATTCCTTTTTCTCATGAATAAAGGGAAATTAGAATGAGGAGAAATAAGAATAAAATATAAATGCAGAAAATGTTACTATTTAAAAAAATCTTTCTTGGAAGCAGATATAATCCTATCTTCTCTAATTAAAACATCAAATTCTTCGTGAATGATAAAAAATGCATTATAGACTCAACACCAGTCATCTAACCTCCTTTTATAGAGACATGGGAGGTTTTACCATATCTACCTTAAATACATCCCTGAGGAGGTAGTGAATCATGTCCTAGCCTCTCCATTTTCCATGAAGGGAACCTAGGTAGGTCTGGATGTTATCTGTGATTGGTAAGGTGAATTCTGGTCTGCATAGCTACATCCAAATGGGTGAACCATAGCAACTGTGTGCCAGAGAGCCCTGGAAGGGTTCACTTAGTTAAGGTCTTTGTAGTTTTTGGTTGCAGTGCAGAATCAGCACTGATGCTACCTTGGCTGAGCTGAATGTCTGTTTCCCATCCAAACAAAGGTGATACACACATATAAGATACAGACCCCCTTTTGATTACATAAGGAAAAACAAATGATCCTGTTACAATACCAGAGAGCACGAACAACTGCATGGAATTAAATTAAGAGGAAAAGGCTCCCAGTCCCCACGTCTCTGTGGCGCAATGGGTTAGCGCGTTCGGCTGTTAACCGAAAGGTTGGTGGTTCAAGCCCACCCAGGGACGGGCCTGCAAGGTTTCTCTTTGTGATCTCAGGGGCCTGGCAAACAGCAAAGGCAGGACCCTCAGCTTTAGAACAGCCAGCTCTTTTCACTTCTCTGAATCACAGAACTGATCAGATCTTGAAGGCCATTTTTCTTAGAGCACTGCAGCTCTCCATCCCCGTGTCGAAGAAATCAAGCACGGAAGGCAGGAAAATGGCACGGACCTGATGGGCAAACTGCGGTCTAAGACGGAAATGCAGAGGCAGCAGAAGTGGGGACATAGGGCCTAGGAAGAGCACAGGGATGCTTGTCCACATGTGCAGGGATGGGATCACGAGAGCCAAGGCACAGATGGAACTGAGCTTGGCAATGGATGCAAAGAATTGAAAAAAGTGATTCTAGAGGTACCTTGCTTAAAAAAGAAAGGCCAAAGAGAGTGTTCCTGTCTGACAAACAAGAAGGGAGAACTCGTAATGACAGACATGGAGAAGGCTGAGGTACTCAACAGGTTCTTTGCTGCATTCTTCACTGCCAGTCAGGCTTCCCACAGCTCTCAAGTCCCTGAACCTGTGGGCAGGGGCTCAGGCAGCAAAGTCCCTCCTGCTGTAAGCGACGAGCAGGTTTGAGACCAGCTGATGGAACTGAACAGGTACAAGTCTATGGGGTCCAAAGCCATGCATCCCAGGGTCCTGAGGGAAGTGGCTGGTGGAGTTGCCAAGCCTCTCTCCAACATATTTGTAGTCCTGGCAGTCAGGTGAAGTCCCTGGTGACTGGAAAAAGGAAAACATTCTCATTTTTAAAAAGGTATGAAAGGAGGACCCATGGAACTACAGACCAGTGAGCCTCACCTCTGTGCCGGGAAAATCATAGTATCATAACAGCACAGTATGATTTGGGTTGAAATGGACCTTAAAGACCATCTAATCCTAATTCCCCTGCCATGGGCAGGGACACCTCCCACCAGCCCAGGTTGCCCAAAGCCCCATCCATGGGGCCTTGAGCACCTCCAGGGATGGGGAATCCACAGCTTCTCTGGGCAACTTCTTTCAGTGCCTCACCACCCTCATAGAACATAGATCATGAAACAGATCCTCCTGGAAGCCCTGTCAAGGCACATGCAAGACAAGGAGATGATCCAAAGTCAGCCAGCCTAGCTTTGCCAAGGGCAAATAGTACCTGACCAGTCTGGTGGCTTTCTAAGATGGAGTGTCTGTTTCTGTTGAAAATGGAACACCGACTGATGGCATCTACCTGGACTTCTTATGGCCTTTGGCACCCTCCCACATGACATCCTGAACTATAAATTGGAGAGAGATGGATTTGATGGGTGGACCATTCAGTAGATAAGGAATTGTCTTGAAGTTTGCACCCAGAGAGTTGTGGTCAATGTCTCAACATCTAGGTAGAGGCTGGTTCTGAGTGCTGTTCCTCAGGGGTCTGTCCTGGGACCAGTGCTGTTTAATATCTTTATCAATGACACAGATAGTGGAATTGAGTGCACCTTCAGCAAGTTTGCAGATGACACCAAGCTGAGAGGTGCCGTCAATACACCAGAAGGAAGGGATGCCATCCAGAGGGACCTGGACAAGCCTGAGAAGTGAGCCCATGTGAACCTAATGAAGTTCAACAAGTCCAAGTACAAGGTGCTGCACCTGGGTCAGGGCAATCCCAGACAGGAGCACAGACTGGGAGAAAAACTCACTGAGAGCAGCCCTGCAGAGAAGGACTTGGGGGTTCTGGTGGATGAAAAGCTCAACATGAGCCAGCAGTGTGTGCCTGCAGCCCAGAAGGCCAACTGTGTCCTGGGCTGCACTAACAGAGGGGTGGGCAGCGGGTGGAGGGAGGGGATTGTGCCCCTCTGCTCTGCCCTCGTGAGGCCCCACTCCAGGTCTGGGGCCCCAGCACAAGAAGGATGTGGGGCAGTTTGAGCAAATCCAGAGGAGGGCCACAAAGATGATCAGAGGGCTGGAGTACCTCTCCTAGGAAGAAAGGCTGAGAGAGCTGGGGCTGTTCAGACTGGAGAAGAGAAGGCTCTGGGGAGACCTAATTGCAGATTTTCAGTACAAAAGGGCACTTATAAAAAAGATGGAGAAAGACTTTTTACACAAGCAGATAGCACTAGGACAAGGGGGAACTGTTTTAAACTTAAAGAGGGGAGATTTGTATTAGAAATTAGAAGGAAAATGTTTACTCACAAGGTGGTGAGGCCCTGGAACACACTGCCCAGAGAAGCTGTGGATGCCCCATCCCTGGAGGTGTTCAAGGCCAGGCTGGATGGGGCTTTGGGCAACCTGGTCTGGTGGGAGGTGTCTCTGCCCATGGCAGGGGGTTGTAACTGGGTGGTCCTTTCCAACCCAAACCACTCTGTGATTCTGAATTAAGCCCAGCATTAGAGGAAGCCATTTAAAATATCTTTTCTGAACTTTTATGACTTTGCTAATAACATGCAACTTTGAAAAGTCAGTGTTAAAAAGCAGGTTGTCTTTTAATTTTTACATATAATCATAAAGATCCAATAATAGAAAATACAATATTCACCCATTCTGGAATAAGCTTGTAATTACACAAATAAGGCCCCACTTGGAGTGCTGCATCCAGGTCTGAGGCTCCCAGCACAAGAAGGATGTAGACTTAATAGAGCGGGTCCAGAGGAGAGACACAAAGATGATTGAGAGACTGGAGCACCTCTCTCTCCTGTGGAAACAGGCTGAGGAAGTTGGGATTGTTCATCCCTGGAGAAGAGGGGGCTCTAAGGAGACCTCATTGTGGCCTTTCAGTACTTAAAGGGGGCCTATAAAAAAGATGGAGAACAACAAACAACATTTTGCGCAGGCGGGTATTGATAGGACAAGGTGGAACAGTTTTCAACTAAAAGCAGGAAGCCATTCTATGATCCCAGCCCAAGCCATTCTATAATTCTGTTCTTTAAAGTTACTAAAAATCCTGTCTGTAAGGAAAATAAGAACAGTATACATTTTGCCTGCTCTGTAAAGGGCTTTCTCACTAAAAAGGACATAACAAAATTAAAACCACATGGATGACTTGAGGATCTTATAATGTTTATAATCTTATAATCTTTACAGGATTATAAATTACACTGAGAACTGAATACTGCAGCTCTCTTATTCTGATCATTTGATCTTTCCAGGTATCAAAAGGCTTTTCTTCAGGTCAAAGTGGAAGGTTTCCCTTTGGGCTTTTATGCTTTACAAGTAACACATCTTTACAATGTGATCCAGGTATTAGCAGACACTGCAAGAAGATAAACAGACAGAAGATGGCTGGTAAAATTACTGAACTTTTACTATAATCTCTCTAAATCAGCTAAATTATTTTCTTATTCAGAATAGATATGCACACGACAAGGTACTAAGACAAGACCCTTCTGATCAGCCTTTTTATGGCAACCCATTGAAAAAGTCTAGCATTGAATTCTTAGGGTACTTTGAAAGCACCTTAATGGGCATAACTCTGAATAAAATAACAAATAATAGAATTATTTATTATATACCTTACTACATATAAAGTGTAACTCCATATCTGTAATACCAAAAAACTGTTTCAGTTACCAGGCAGGGTTGGGATATTTACCATCTACAACATATAGTTTATGTTCTTATGATATGTGATGTATCCCAGGCATCCAATTTAAATAACTAAAAAAAAATAACTATATTAGGCAGCATGACAATCAGTTGAAATCAGAAGTAAAACATGAATATTAAAAATAGATATATAGTCATACCAACATCTAGGAACACCTGAAGTCAGACAGTCAACAGCAGTAGGAACAACTGGCAATATAACTTGAGATGAGAAGTTGATTGATTTCAGCACTTAACAATATTTTTGAAAATATTTTGAAGTTGCAATTATAGAATCACAGAATGGCTTGGGTTGGAAGGGACCTCAAAGATCATCTAGTTCCAACCCCTGCCACAGGCAGGGATGGCACCCACTGGATCAGGTTGACCAGGGCCTCATCTAACCTGGCCTTGAACACCTCCAGGGATGGGGCATCCACAGCTTCTCTGGGCAATCTGTGCCAGGGCCTCACCACCCTCTGAGTGAAGAATTTTCTCCTAACCTCTAATCTCCCCTCTTTTACTTTAAAACCATTCCCCCTGTCCTGTCATTAATATTACAGGAATATTACATTAATATCATGTAATAATCACAGATATTAAAATTCAACAAAAATGTTTTTAACCAATTAACATTCATTGAAATAAAGGTAAAAAAGGAGAAATAAACCATCACGAACTAAGTACTAGAACATGTTTCTAATGGAAAGATACTTATTAAAATAAACTTGAATCATTATAAAGTCTTATAAATTATTAAAGTACTATGTAAAAAATTATTGACCCTTCTTTTCTTCATCTGCTTTTTCATACACTAATTATATTTCCAATACTGGAGTTCAAACTGTTCTCTTTTGATCTCTGTTCTCTGAGCTTATTACTTTTGTGGTTCTACAATACTTGACACTGAAATTGTTTACTAAACTAATGCAATTTCTTACACAAATCAGCTCTTCAAGGCTTTAAAAACAGAAGAAACAATTCAAGTATTTTTCCTGTAACAGAACACACTAAATCCCAGAAAACTAGCACTGAAGCAGATGGGAATTTTGTAGCTTAACAGTCAGCAGTTTCTGAACTAGACACAAGATATTCTTTGCCAAGAACACAAATTAGCTCATAAGGAAGTCCTCCTCTACCCTAAAAAACCTGATGTTTAAAAATAGATGAAGTAATTACAAACCTATGGAGGAGACAGAAATAGTTATTTCCATGCCAGTCTCCTTATCTCTGTTTGAAGCCAACCATCATAACTTCTGTATGGGCTGTGTTTTTAAAAGCACTTAGCAGACATTTAACACTGTAATTGCTTTATTATAATTTATAATAATATGGATGGTATGGATGATATTTTTCACCATATGGTGATAATATGGATGTGGCTACTCTGTTTGAGAGAATAAGAGAGCTTATAGTGTGGATGCCAGACAACCTTTTGACTCTTCCACAGGTGCATGTGAATCTACTAGTACAGATCGGTATTTTTTTTTTTAACCTTTAGGTACTTGGCTTTGCTACCTTTAGAAAGCCTCATTCTTTCAATTTCTGTTTCATGTAGCTTTCTAGGTTTAAAACAAGCAAAAACACACAAAAAAACATCAGAAAAGAACAAAAAAGAAAAAACAATATGACATAGTATTTACAATGAACTGACTCATCTGCAGAATCTTTAGATCTAGCACACATTCTTGGTAAAACTGGTTGCAGTAGTGGATGTCAGTCCTGTATATGGTCCAGCACTAGGGGAGAAGCAGATTTCATGGCAGAGCATGTCCTGTCTAATTTATTTACAGTGGGACCGTGATAATGGTGAGGAATCCCAGATTCCCTTCTGACCATTGGTTGGCGGGATTGTCTTATTTCTGTGTATTCCAGAAACTGAAGCAGCTCTTCCATATAAAGCTATCCTTACCTGTGTTCTTTGTCTTTCCCTTGCCCATGCAATTAAGCCTTCATTTCTTACTTATTTTAGACAGACATGGTCTCCTCTCCAGTCAGCTGCTTCTCCCAGGTTTTGTTGAATCTCCTTCTCCTTCTCTATTTTCTTACAATCTTAGCATCTTCCTTTCCGTCTTTACACAGTCTCAGTCTTCTTTCTCATGTCTTTTCTGGTTCTTTCCCTTTGGTCTAATTTTCTGACTATTACTTTCAACATAGTTGTCCAACTATTCCATGCTTTCAATTATATCTTAATAAGCCTCCTCTCCTTTTGTTCTCTTAATATTTACATTTATTTATAATTCCAACCTTTTTGTCACATCTACTGCTAGCATTTCCCAGGTCCTGAACTCTTGGATGACCCGTCTCAGTTCTTGTTTCTTTGAGCCACCCATCTCTAAAAGACTACCTGAAGCATTTCTCTCAGGGATGGTGAACTGTCAGTTTCGGGGTTAAAAACTCAGGTAAATTCAGTCAGATTTTCATGGGGTATGAAATGCATACTTTGGTACATGTTGTCACCTATTTCCTAACCAAGGACATCCTCTGTGCTAAGAATTTTCATACCTTACATCTAGAATAGTAAACTAGACATGGTTAAGGCATGTACTGTGAACATCCATACTGTCCAACCAATAGCATGGCTCCTGGAATATTTCAGCCTGTGCCACGGGGCACCCTGCCAGACACAGCTATGGCCTGGGCATAGCACAGATGAGGGCTCTCCTGTTTTTCTGGGGATGAAAATCAGTTACACAGATGCAAGCTGTGTCATGCCATTTGCCTTCAAAGCTGAGAATTAGCCTTTGCTAGCACTTATGTGGCATACTCAAAAAAATAAAAATAAAATTTGGCTCCTTTCAAGTGAACGTTATCCTCATTGTCCACTTAAGCAAACTATTTCTCCCTTATTGGTTTGTGTTAACAAGAGCTTGTGACACCATTTAAATGGTCTTAATTAAATATATTGAACCAAATAGTAAGAAGTTCCAAAATAGTAAGCAATAATCATTTTCCTATATGGATTAAATTCAATGGACATTGCACTCACATTCTTTTGAGGAGATTACTGAGATTATAAAATCCCTGTGTGGTGAACAAGAATGCCATCTGTTATGCAGTTTCAAATATATGCCTCAGAAAAATGTTCTTGATTTTATAAGAGGGAATAATTCCTCCCTCGAAATAGGAAAAGGCTGTCGTCACCTTCTGAGTGTCCGGAGGAAGTGAACTGTTTTGCATCATGTCATAGTTCCATCAGGCTATGTAGCCCAATGAACAATTTGACATTTCATGAAATTCAAATTATTACTCTCGATAACATATTTTTACACCACAACTCGTGGCACTTGCCAAAGTAATATATTCAGACCTAGAAGAAAGTGTCAGACAAAAATAAAAAAAAAGAGGAAATGTGAGTCTGCCATTCATTTCCAGACTGCTCTGTGGAACTTTCTGCATTCTCACTTATCTATTAAAATATCTGCTGTCCGCCAGAGAAAATCTCATTCAGTTGGATTTATAGTATCATTAGCAAGTCTTGAAACATACAGCAGTTGCCAGACAACTATAGAAAAGATGTATTTGTAAGAAATTACCTTTGTTTGTTAAGCAAGACTATGTGACTTTGTATGACAATGGACTAGGAACAAGCCCAAAGTACCTCTGGAAGTCTAAACTTAGGGAACATTGTACTCCTGTTCAAGAACTAACTTTAAGCATTCTTTCCTGGTTGCTTGCAAACTTCTGATGGTCTCTGTTTGCCTAGCTTACATTTAACTTATTCCTAAGAGACTCTTCCTTTGAAAAACTCTTTAGTAGTTGATCTTACCTAAAAAAAAGTCATCATTTAACCTACTACAATAAAAATAGGGTTACATATTGGCTTAAACTGCCATTATTGTTTTTTTATTTATGCAAAATATCAAGATAGGTTTATTCTGTAGGTGTATAACCCTGCGTATCTTCCACTGAAGAAGCTATTCAGGCCTACCTACACTAGCTATTTTGCTCAAATGAGAGGGGCCAAAAAAACCACCCTAAAAATCCAGTGTCAGACCATGACTCAAGTATGGCAAGGTACATATAAAGTAGTTTATGAAGTCCCTGATAAGCAGATTTTCTGTCTTCATGTTCTGCTTATCCACCAATATTAACCTAACACCTGACTTACAATTCCCCTGAATTATCTCACACAAGAATTCTTATATGTTACAAACAGCCATGGGATGGGAATGACTGGCCCTCACTAGCTCTAATCATGAAGCATTTCAGACAAGATATTCAAACAGACAGTACCTCTTTTATGATTACAGCAATAATATTCTGAGACACGCTGGGAATCTGTGTTGGCAGGTGTTTCATCTAGAAGGAGTGGTGGGAAACAGCAAACAAAGATGCCCCATTTGAGTCACGGTGGCCGAGTGGTTAAGGCGTTGGACTTGAAATCCGATGGGGTTTCCCCGCACAGGTTCGAATCCTGTCCGTGACGTGAACGCAGTTTTTGGGCTTAGGGTAGCAGCTGCTAGTGCTGCTCCCCAGCATGGTCTCTTGCGCAATCGGTTAGCATGTTTGGCTGGCCGCACCTCCAGTACTGTGTTCTCAGTTTTGGGCCCCTTGCTACAAGAAGGACATCGAGATACTCGAGAAAGGCAATGAAAAATGTGAGGGGTCTGGAGAACAAGTCTTATGAGGAGCAGCTGAGGGAGCTGGGATTGTTCAGCCTGGAGAAGAGAAGGCTCAGGGATGACCTTATAACACTCCACAGGTACCTTAAAGGAGGCTGTAGCAAGGTGGGGGTTGGTCTATTCTCCCACATGCTTGGTGGCAGGATGAGGGGGAATGGGCTAAAGTTGCACCAGGGGAGGTTTAGGTTGGATATTAGGAAGAACTTCTTTACCAAAAGGGTTGTTAGGCATTGGAATGGGCTGCCCAGGGAAGTGGTTGAGTCACCATCCCTGGAGGTCTTTAAAAGACGTTTAGATGTAGAGCTTAGGGATATGGTTTAGTGGAGGACTTGTTAGTGTTAGGTCAGAGTTTGGACTTGATGATCTTGAGGTCTCTTCCAACCTAGATGATTCTGTGATTCTGTGATTTATGCTTACCACTTATCAGTGGTAAGCACTGATCACTGCCATTTTTGTTCCCAGTCATTCGATCTTGAAATGTCCTTCAGCTAAGTGAAAAAAAAAAAAGGAGGGTGACAACCTGCACAAGCAAGTGACAGGTGATGACAACCACTGGAGACTTCCCCTAGGAGGGGATCAAGACACCCATCCACTGACCTCACCTGATGTTTTTGGAGTTTTGCTGCTTGCTGCATGATCAGACCTAGGGTGTTGCCGAGGGAACACAGAAGCTTATCTGGCTCTTGGGGCTCATCGCGTGGTCAGCAATGATATTCGTAAAGGTGATGCTGAGCATGATCCTGACTTTGGACTTCTGGGGGAAAGTGAAGGGCAAAAGGGTCAGCTGTTTTTTCTTTTCAGCCCTTCCAGTCAAAGAAAAAGGTTCATATAGCAGTGGACACATTCTGCAAGTTAACATCTCATTGCTCAGCTGGTGTCAGAAGCTGAGATTTGGCTTCTATGACCACAGGAATCTCAGAGGAATGAGAACTGTTTAGAAGAGATGGGATCCATCTGACCAAGTGGGGCAAGAGCATTTCTGGTAACTTGTTGAAGGCTTTAAACTAGGTGTGCCAAGGGAGCATTGCTATAACCTTATGAGAAGTGAATGCATGGGGAGCAGCATGATGGAGAAGGCTGTGTCCCTTTCCTTATAAAAGCAGCATAACCAGGGCACATCTCCAATATCTGTACACGGATGAAGACAGCATGGGAAACAAAAAATGACAATTAGAAAGAAGTCCATGCACAGTCACAGAGCAATGATCCCTCTGGAATTACAGAAATACAGTTGGATAGCTACATGACTGGAGAGTTGCAATGGATGGTTTAGAAGCACTCAGGAGAGAAAGGCTGGGGAGGCACAGAGGATTGCACTCTGCAAAGGGGTGAGTCAAACACATACAGTTTTGCTTTGAAACAGAAAAGGAGACATTCAAGAGGTTATGGGAAAGGACAGATCAAAGGACAAGTGATGTTCTGCTAAGAGTCAGCTATGGAGTCCCTCATCAAGTACTGCAGAAGGTTGGACTAGATTAATCTAGGATTCTCCCAGGCTTCACAAATGGCCTTTTTATCACCACTAGTAATTCACCTATTTCATTCTGGAGTTCTTTTAGATGTCTTCAGTGAATATCTTCTGATTTTGAACTATTACTATGTATTTTATCTATATGTCCCATATAGATAAGCTTTTTTATAGTCCTTCTAATCTGAAATAGATCCTTTGATGACTACTCCACAAGGCGGGGTCCTAGCACAGAAAGTTCTCCAGTTTCTTCCACAAAAGAACAGAAACACATATAATTCATTTTTGTGTACATGTTATATGTTTGCTTCTCTGATTACTCTTTTTATTCTCTGATATCCATTTACCAAAAAAACACACCGACCTGTCAGATTTTGGTGGTTCTCATGTACAAAAATACTGATAACTCCTTTCTTCAGTGCAGTCCTCTATATCGGTTGAGAACCTTGAAAAGTTGGCCATTTAGCCTTGTTAAATGATTTTCTGTATTAAATTGAGATATAATGCTACACTGTGAAGCTTTTTTGAATTGCAGGTTGGAAATGTGCTGAAGAAAAAAGCAATGGAACTAGATGCAGAGGCTAGCAATGAAAATTAATCCTTGTATTTTCCCTTCCTAATTGAAGTGATTGATCACAGACAGGATTTTAAAAGTATTAATATTTAAAAATATTAAACAAGAATTATTTGACTTTTCTAGAAAGCCTTAATTGTGCCTTTTTAAAAAAAGACATGTAACTAAACTTGAACATGTAATTAACTAAACTTAAACATGTAACTAAACATGTAATTCACTTTCCTTTTCAGTAGTGAAGGAAGAAAAATACTTACTTATTTATACTATGTCTCATTATATATTTTAAATGTCTTCCCTTTTCTGATGAATTTTTAATGTTAATGAACACAAACTGATGTGCTTCTTTTGCACTGCAGTCCTGAACATAAAAGCTTTATTACGCATTCTTATTTACACAGGAGAAAACAGATTCATTTAAATGTGTATTAGAAACATAAGGAAATCATCAAATGACATGTACAGCAGAAGCCTTTTTTGGTGATGTTGACTTCGCATGTTTAGGTAGCAACCGACTCTGTTTCTTCAGTGACTATGAAAAAGCAATAATGCAAAAACACAGAAGATGAAGAACACAGTAAAATGTGTAAATACTTCTTTTTGATCAATATGCTACTTTCTGGATTAAAAACAACAGGTACGATGTTAGAGTTATAAAATACATAGCCAATCTTTCACTCAGCTGTAAAAATAAATGAAGCATAAACAAAAGTTAGAAGTGCATGTAAAGTATGTATGCATTCCAAAATAAACCAGAGGAAAATCTCTCATTCAACATAACATATACACTTTTTCTTTCTCAAAGTAGTTTTTTTTTTCATAGGAAATATTTTAACTGAAATGAAATAAATGGTTATTACTAAATTCCTAACTTTCTATTAAAGTTGATTTACATCAGTAAATCTAATACCGTGATCTGAAAAGTAAGACTTATATTTTGCATATTTCTTAATGTTAAAGATCCTACTTCGGGCAAATTGAAAACATTTTCTGTTACGATCAAAGAACAAGCACATTACCTTCTCCAGGAAGCATGTCTCTAGTTTCTAGTCATTCTTTGGACATATATGGGAAAAATATTCATAGAGCATGTGTATACCTTTTAAATTCAGATTAAGCATTTCTATCAGTTTTTATAGTCTGAGATTTTACCAGAGAATCAACCCAGAAGCTTAAAAAAAAAAACAGCAACAACAAAAAACTTGGAATAAAGTAATAGGAAAGTCTACTAATTGCTTTCTGCTATGTATGCACCCATTACAGTTTTATTTACAATTGTGACCATGAACAATGAGCAAATGACTAGTTTCAGAGCTTTGAAATTTGTATCACAGTTGTGAAAACAAAATTAGAGGCTTAAGACCTATTACCTAAACTATTTCTTGTAGGTCCAAAGAAAACTGAATGTCATGCTGAAGTACGAGTTCTGATACGCTGTTAAGAAAGGTTCTTTGTCACTTATGTGCATGTCCAGACTGCTTTCTACATGTATTACAGGTAGAATTAGACTCCTATTTCAAGAGAACAATTTACTTCACTGAATGGTGACTTCTCATGTTAGTGTTTCTCCAGGAACAGAAAGAGCCACAATTTAGGCTTTCCTAAACTCACATTCTGGGAAAGTCTACACAACTTTCTATGTGCAATTTTATTACAAAATGAAGGTACGTGGTGCTAGATCTTAGTACAGTAAATTCAATACTGAGTAGGCTCTTGAGGATAAAAGGAAAAGGATAAATAATGGGTACACCCAGGAAAGAAAACTAAAACATAAGTGGACACTGTAAAACAGGGACAGAAAGTTCCAAGGGAATGCTGAAGAAAGTCACAAAGTGAATGAAAAGGTATCAAAAAATTAAATTTTCTGATAAAGCAAAGGATGAGAAAATAATTTAGCTTTCTGCTAAATTTACTATCTTATTTTACTATCTAGCCATTTATATGTTTCACTTACTCAACAGCCCAAATTCAAAGATTACTTCTAGACAAGATTCTACACTTAAAGAGTTGAATTTTCTCCTTAGTTAAAATCATATTTTACTGGGTACTTCAGCATTTCTGATACAGGATGACAGTAATTTTAATGTTCTTAATTTAGCTAGCATTTTAGATGTTTTCAATATGACTAAGGGGATATGGCTTTATCTTCCATAACCATAATTAAAATCAGTTAACAAAGCAAATTACCAGCTGTGAATCACAGCACTATCAGTTCAATAACTGTTTAACTAAAAGCAAAATTAATAAAAGATATGGAAATATTTTAAAGTACTTTTCACAGACTCAGAAAGTTTTTACTAACAGAATTTCAATGAAATATAAAATTCAAAAAGGATTTGGGGTACTCAGAAAAACACAAACAATGGTTTTATCAAGTATAACTTTTAACAGTTTTTTCTGTGTTATGATAATGCATTAAATGAACTGCATTTCTGCTTACCAGCATTATCTTCTTACATGCACTGAACATAATTGTTAAATGACTCATGAAATCATGCAGAATGAAACGTAGCATGAGCAGCAAAAATCTACCATCTCCTATCCTGGTCTGTGTAGCTGTCCATAGTACATAAAGCTGTCTCCATCTATGTAAAATTGTATACTATATCCATCCTCCATAAAACTTCATCCATATTACATAAAACTTGGCTGAGGATCCCCTCTGGGTCAACATGCAGCTCTAGCCCTCAAATATGTCTGTCTTTTTGTGGAACAGGAATACGTGTTAGAAGCCTTTCAGTGTGACAACAAGGTACAAGGCTTACCTGGATACTACTACAGGAATGTGGTGGTGGTCGGGTGGAGTATGGATTGAGAGCAGCTATGAACAGGACTTGGGAGTGCTGGTTGACAAGAAGCTCAATATGAGCCTGCAATGTATGCTTGCAGCCCAGAAAGCCACCTGTATCCTGGGCTGCACCAAAAGCAGTGAGGCCAGCAGGGCAAGGGAGGTGATTCTCCCCCTCTGCTCTGCTCTTGTGAGACCCCACCTGGAGCCCTGTGTTCAGATCTGGGGGCCCTAGCACAAGAAGGACATGGAAGTATTAGAGCAAGTCCAGAGGAGGGCCATAAGGATGATCAGGGGATGAACATCCATTCTATGATTCTATGTGGAGGGAACCAAATCTGATAACAGCCTCATCTGCATCATACATGCTGACCTTTGGTAGTGTTCAATATGTTCCCTCTCTTGTTTGGCATTCAGGTCAGACCCCAATCAACTAATGAAAACTTTCAGTCAGGCAAACAGTAACTACAATCTCTTCTACCAGTCTCCCAAATATCTTCCTGTGATTTTTCAGCCCCCAGGGAATGCTGATGTTAAAACAATCCTCCCTGTTACTTTTTGCCTGTAAACATTCAATCTATTTTCTTCCTTGTTTTTCCAAGTAAAATTCAAGCCCCATAATAAAGTAAATTCTTACTGATTTATAGGTACTTTAAGCAGGCCAGCAGGGATGGGAGAATACTATTAACTACCAATATCCAATGACATATCTTATTTGGATAAGCTGTGATGCCCTCCATGTACTGAAACAAACTTGAAATCTGAAACATTGCAGATTGGATCAACTATTAAGACAATGAGAGGAGTAATCAAGACCACTATATAATAATAATAATAATGAGAATATTCTGCAAAATATTTCCCAAAAGATATTAGAATCATTGAAAAATTTAGGGTGTAATAATACATTGCTACAAGCTTCATGAAAATGAAACTTGAAACAGTAGAATATAGCCTATTAAAGTCTCCGCTGAGAGACTGCAGTGGACAAGAAGACACTTATTAAATATCACAACACCTGCATGAGGAAACACCTTGTAAATGTCCATGGAAAACCAACAGTAACCTCATTAAACATCTAAGAGAATCAACTTTGAGAAATAAATCCACAGGAAATCCAGGTTACTTAATTACAACACATCAAAACAATTAAAAACTGCAAGATGTCAGAACCTGTGATTTGAATCTCATACAAAAGGCCTTACTTTTTACATTAAAAATCTCAAATGCTGGTAAAAATGAGGAAAGTTATATGACCACAAAATTATTCTCTGACCTTTGGCAGAGGCTTGGGTTTGTATGATACAATTTATCCATTTTTTCCTTTCAATTGTTCTTTGAAAACTGTTTTCCCATTAATAAGAACATTTTTTTTTTTTTCATGAAGATCTTCAATACTAAGTGTGTCTGCACATATTTGTGTAATTACAAACTTATTTCAGTATTTTATCTTCTATTATTGGAGCCTTATGATTATACATTAAAAGGGTGGTGAGGCCGTGGAACAGGTGGCCCACAGAAGCTGTGGATGCCCCATCCCTAGAGGTGCTCAAGGCCCCATGGATGGGGCTTTGGGCAACCTGGGCTGGTGGGAGGTGTCCCTGCCCATGGCAGGGGCATTGGGATTAGATGGTCTTTAAGGACCATTTCAATCCAAATCATACTGTGATGTTATGATACTATGATTTTCCCAGGCACAGAAGTGAGGCTCACTGGTCTGTAGTTCCCTGGGTCCTCCTTTTGACCCTTTTTAAAACTGGAGTGATGTTTTCCTTTTTCCAGTCACCAGGGACTTCACCTGACTGCCAGGGCTTTTCAAACACAATGGAGAGAGGCTTGACACCTCCACCAGCCACTTCCCTCAGGACCCTGGGATGCATGGCTTTAGGCCCCATAGACTTGTACCTGTTCAGCTGGTCTCAAACCTGCTTTTGCTTACAGCAGGGACTTTGCTGCCTGAGCCCCTGCCCACAGGCTCAGGGACTTGAGAGCTGTGGGAAGCCTGACTGGCAGTGAAGAATGCAGCAAAGAACCTGTTGAGTACCTCAGCCTTCTCCGTGTCTGTCATTACCAGTTCTCCCTTCTTGTTTGTCAGACAGGAACACTTCTCTTTGGCCTTTCTTTTTTAAGCAAGGTACCTCTAGAATCACTTTTTTCAATTCTTTGCATCCATTGCCAAGCTCAGTTCCATCTGTGCCTTGGCTCTCGTGATCCCATCCCTGCACATGTGGACAAGCATCCCTGTGCTCTTCCTAGGCCCTATGTCCCCACTTCTGCTGCCTCTGCATTTCCGTCTTAGACCGCAGTTTGCCCATCAGGTCCGTGCCATTTTCCTGCCTTCCGTGCTTGATTTCTTCGACACGGGGATGGAGAGCTGCAGTGCTCTAAGAAAAATGGCCTTCAAGATCTGATCAGTTCCGTGATTCAGAGAAGTGAAAAGAGCTGGCTGTTCTAAAGCTGAGGGTCCTGCCTTTGCTGTTTGCCAGGCCCCTGAGATCACGAAGAGAAACCTTGCAGGCCGTCCCTGGGTGGGCTTGAACCACCAACCTTTCGGTTAACAGCCGAACGCGCTAACCCATTGCGCCACAGAGACGTGGGGACTGGGAGCCTTTTACTCTTAATTTAATTCCATGCAGTTGTTCGTGCTCTCCGGTGGTGTAACAGGATCATTTGTTTTTCCTTATGTAATCAAAAGGGGGTCTGTATCTTATATGTGTGTATCACCTTTGTTTGGATGGGAAACAGACATTCAGCTCAGCCAAGGTAGCATCAGTGCTGACTCTGCACTGCAACCAAAAACTACAAAGACCTTAACTAAGTGAACCCTTCCAGGGCTCTCTGGCACACAGTTGCTATGGTTCACCCATTTGGATGTAGCTATGCAGACCAGAATTCACCTTACTAATCACAGATAACATCCAGACCTACCTAGGTTCCCTTCATGGAAAATGGAGTGGCCAGGAGATGATTTGTCACCTCTTTAAGAATGTGTTTTAGATCTGGTAAAACCTCCTCTATCTCTATAAAAAGGAGGTTAGATGACTGGTGTTGATGCAGCCAAATCACATTCCTATACTTTGGTAATAACAAAGTTCATTCTCATGCATGATTAAATATTCAGTGCTAGCACCTGACAGAGACACACCAAGTATCTTCCACTAAATCATTTGACAATATGTCACTAACCCACTGATATTTACTTAGCCATTTTCTTGCAGTCAGTGAAATCATCCAAGAGAAAGTATATTTGAATTCAAGGAGACTACAAACCTGTAAAAAGGGTTCTGTATACACAGTTTTACACTACTTATTAATGCAAGTAAGCTAGATTCACATCCAAATAAGTTGTAATTCATTTTGATAACAGTTCCTCAGACAGAAGGTTAGTATCACGCTGTCAAGCCAAAAAGAAGTGTTTAGCAGCAGCGAGGAATCCATTCTTTACTGAATTTAACTTTCAGTATGTGATAGATAAACGGAGAAAAACTTCAAACTACAGACATCAGATATGTACTTCTGCAAATCAGATTTATATATATATAGCAATATCTGCATGTACTCCTAAGATACTGTACAAAATTTAAAAAGTACTAGAAGTTAGCTTCTTAATATTACACAAGTGCAAGTTTATACTTTGCCACTTAATACCACCTCTAAGTGTTAAAACAAACATAGTTAAATTAACAGAATCTATAACTATATAAAAATTAAAATTTAAATTTAGGCCCTAAAAAGGTTCATATAAGCAGCAACGTGATCCTTAATTGAGGACAGAAAAAGCCTGATATGTTGCACAGAAAATCAGATTGGAGCAAAGGTCAAAATACCCATAGATTAAGCAAAGAAAAACCAAGAACAATTTGATCATTACTATGCTAACATTTTAATATGGAATAAAAAGAAATCTAAAAATATGCTACTTACTTACCTTAGAGATCTGAAAGAATGTGGACTTCTGAATAAACTACAATCAGACCCTTCCCAGGAGAGAATTGTCTAACTTTTCCACTACTTGCAAATCTGGAGTGGAAGATATTTTAGGCCTGGCCAAATATCACTGGAAGAAAATTTGCTCACATGTTTGGCTGTGTTTTACATTCCATCCTGTTGCTCTGGCATACAGACACAGCTAATTTTAATCTGTGACATAAGCAGCCAATTCCACTGCTAAAATGGTTGTGTGCTGACTCTAGAAATGAACTGTCCCACTATAAGATAGAACCAATCCATAATGCATACTAAAATGGCACAACCTGTTTTATCAAAAAATCCAACTGCTTTACTAAAATGTATGCAGCACTTCACAGAATTTGAATGTAAATACTATTAGCATAACTGTTAAGAGCACAAAATAAAAAAATTAGAAACAAAAGGACTTCTATTGTCTTTTCTGAATCCATGTGTAACATCCAACTAAATTTTAAGTAATTTTTTGATAAATACTAATTTTAATATTAATGTTATTTTAACCATTATTCTACTGGCTGGTATATAAAGTTCTTTCAAAAAGCAAATACATAGATTATAACATAGTTATAATAGTATATATGAATTTTATATAACAATTACATTAAAAATTACTAACCTTCCCCAAAAGTTAAGTAACTCTTGGTATTTAAGAAAAATGTATATAAACACCAAGAGCCTTATAAAACAAACAAACAAAAAGAATTTTCATATATGAGATGTTTTAAGAAGATCTTTTAGAAATTATGAGCCACCTTTCTTACGTGTCATTTAAGTCTGAGTTTTCAAATGCAGAAAACAGGAATTTCAGCCCTGCACATTAAGCTGACTATTCAAACACTGAACCACAGCCTTCCTGCTCAACCTATGATACTTTAGAATCTATGCTGGTAACTGTCTGCAGTTTTAAAACCATTAAAACATACATTTGTAAGATTTACAGAATAGAAGTCCAGTAGATGCATGCTATGTGAAGCATTGTAATAATCATCCATATGTCTGGACAATTTTATTTCTCAAAGCAGAATGTTTCCTTGTTTTTCTAGCACTGCACTCACACTGTTATGCTCTAAAAGATGAAGCTTCTATCAGACATTCAACAGCTGCAGATCATAAATTTAGGACTGACAAATCCAACTGATCACAGGCTTACAAGATATTTTTTTTTCTTTTATGAATTCTGTGGTCTTTAATCCTTTATCAGACTGTTTATATACATAAATGGAGTAGTTCTTTTCTGTACAAATGAATTAATTCATTGTCATCTGACAAAAATGAAAAGTAGTCTTCAATGAAATATTTATAAATATCTTCCAAATAGCTTTTATATTTAAACTCATGGCTTAATAAAAAATAAAATGGGATGAAAACATTTGTATATTGTGTTAACACAAAAGCTTTTCTTTAATTAAAAATCCATTTCAGTATGAGAGGAAGAAACCTATAAATGTCAGATGCTTCTGAAGGGTTCAAGACAGGCATTGTTTAGGTGATTGGGCATTCACGTCCAGCAATTTCTTGCAAAACTGTACATTCTTGGAGATAAGCAGAGGACCACATAAAAGTGGATAGAAGACCAAAACAAAAGCAACATTTTAACTGCACTTTAAAAGGTTTACTTTTGGCAAATCTGTAATTAACTGATTTCTCAATTTATATGTATATATATCCTAACATAGTGCCCAGCTATAGAAAGAGATTAGATTACATGACACTGTAGCTCTTTATGGACAGAACTTCTGAGCTATTTTCCCTGTCTGATTACTCCTCTTGGTCTATATTCCTGATGTCTTTTGTCTGTTCTTCTACCTATCAAGTATCTGCAAAGTAGAAATTCTAAAAATGAAAAGAACAAATAAATACCTCAGTTAGTTATCTTCTGAAGTTCTCATGAAGCAGGATTGGAGCAAGAGCAACTGTCAGTGAATTCTGTATCATCTGAAGGCAGCTGTCTTCCTATTCAAATGAAAATGACAGAAAGAGAAAGGGATTTTTTTTTTCATGAACATGGGGAAAAGAACAGGATATATTCCTGAATTGCCCTCCTGAGTGCTTTAACTGACCACACCTTACAAGTGATGGACCAAAATTCACAGAACACAAACAAAAGAAACACTGGACACACCGCTCCTGTTTGGACTAAAAACAGGATCATCAGCATTATTTATAGTGAATGACAAATAAATCTTAGTCTAAAATCTTTGTGAAAATAATAAAAATATTTCTCTTGCAATGTTAAAATTCCATCTACTATTGGAGTGCATTAGTGTAGTGAACAATGACTTCAGTCATGGGCCTCATTGCACCTGTATGAAAACTCAGGTCTTCCTTGCAGTCAAGTAATTACTGTCCCAGTCCACAAAACTTCATGTCCTGTTTCTCACCAAAAGCTTCCAACCTCCTTTTCATTTGGATTTTGAAAGTCAGTGACTGGTAACTTAGTCCAGGAAACGTAACTAACCAAAATTATCTTCCACATTGACAGGACCCCCTTATACCAGTACTTGTCCAACTAGAGCAAGAAACAGATACAGGATTTAGAGGCTGGGTTTCAAGTACTAGGTTATTATAAACTCCTGTAATTCCAGATTTATAATACAAACATAATTATTTCTTAATTTCAAGAAGTACACAAAAACTCATGCCATGAGAAAACAATGAAGAAAGATACATAACTGTGGTTTGAATATTCTGGCATCAAAATATGTTACTTCTTTATATAAATGGTTTAAAATCTTAACCAAAATGTTGTGTATACCTAAAAAAATTCAATAAAGTATAAGACAATATAATAATAATAATACTTAGTAACAATAATAATAATAATTCCCTCTAAGTATAATACAACAAAATGGTGGAGAAGGCAATGATCAGTTTAACTAATTCATCCAACTAAAAGAGACATAAAAGTCCTTTGGTCCTATTTGTATCAACGTCTCTAAAAGCTAATCAGTGTCAGTAACACTCCCTCTTCAGAAGAAAACAAGATACCCCAACCTTCCTGCATTCCCAAAATTACACTGCAAGAGATATGAGAAGGCCTCTACTGATGAATTATTTATTCAGCATATATATTCTATAATTATATATTCAGCATATAATTATATATGCTGTGATTATTTAGAAAACAGCAAATATAGTTAAAATTAGATGTGTAAGGGTGTACAACCTTGATGAAACCAAGTTTTGCTGTACAGAATGTTAAATAATCCCTTGATAAGAGTTCAGAAAGGTCAAATAACAAAATAATAGCAACTTATGTTAATGATAAAATGGCAGATACTTTGGAAAAATAAAAATCATATAAAATATTATACCTATTGGAATTAACAAATGAAATTTTTTTTTAAAAAATCACAAACCAAACCAACCAACCAACCAAAAAAACAACAATTAAATATCTCTTAGAATCACTGAACGCAAAATACAACTGAATTATCAAAGAATTAAACTGGGGGATAATTTTATTAACAAATGGTCAAAAGTTATAAAAGGCAGTTAGCCACTAGTCATCTCTGGACTGCTAATGAAAGAAGTCCGTATCTTTTCAATTCTTGTTGTTGTGCATGTTAGTCACTTGTGAGCTTGATGCAATAGAAGTATCGCATTTTCAAAAGATTTTTTTTTACTTCTCCTGACTTTCCACTGCTTTTGGAAAGTGTAATAAGGTATGAAACAAGAAATGATGGAAACACTTTTTTCTATTGTTCTTCTCCAAAGCATTTTGATTTAGATAACTTTGCTACGCTTTTTTAAAAATTTAAAAGGCACAGCACAACAGGCCATTTTTGGATAGACTGAGACCTTGCCCCTTCCTAAGAACAGGGCTAAAGTGAGTATCTCATAAAGGGCTGTCATCTTCTAAACCTGAGCAAAACAATGAGCCAAATGAGGACTTAAACATATAAATAGAAACAAATATTTAAAAGATAATGTTGCACCTACTCGAGCTATAAAAATGTGATCATTTTAAATAGTAACTTACACAAGGTGGAAAATATTTCAATAGCAACATTTTGGAATATAAGTGCAATAAAACTTAAGAGCAGAAAGTGATAGGAACCCAAATACACAAGACTTTAAAATACACCTGCCTAGACTGTTTCATTATGCCAGTAAGGAGGTTCAAAACAGCTTTGAAACCCAGAATAGTTAAGTTTTAATAGAGTATGAACAAGTATACTTCTAATATAGAAAAATATCAAAATGACTACACATGACAAGATAAAAATAAAAGGACTTATTTATTAAGTATCCAATTGCTCAGCATGTCAGTGCACAGCAGGCCCTTGTGTCTAGTTTCAACTAAATTTTTCCATATGTGAACATGAATAGCTGGCTGTGGGTCTGTTCCCAATCATCTTATCAGTGTTTCAATCTCTGCATCAGCTGTTATCTCCCAGCTCCTTGCTGACACACCTCTATCAAGCAGATTCAAACTGTGACAGAGGGACAGTTTTGCTGTTTGTTAGTAGTTTTTGTGGATTTTTCATGTTTTATTAAAATGTATCTTCTGCTTGGATTGTATCTTTACATATTTTTGTTAAGTAAGTCCTTTACTTCTGGGAGTTTAACTCTGTGTGAGCCTTTAAGGAGGCTAAGTAGTGAGGCAGCAAGTGAAAAACTGCAGGTGTACGATGTGCTTGCTGCTGTACTCTGTGAAAATGAGCCTGACAGGAGAACTGGAATAGATGTAAGATGAGACAATTTTTTTTTTTTTTTTTTTTTAAGGAGTAAACAAGCTCAGTATTATAGACCCTTTTCATGAGGCAAGCTGAGGCAAGTGAAAGACTCATTTTCAGTCTGCAGCTCTTGTGCTGACCAGAAGACATGATGGAGAGATGTTGCTGTTAGTAGTATCCCAAAGGCAGAAGATGTTGCCAAACCTAATACTGCAGAGAATACAAAAAAAAAAAAAAAAAAAAAGCTTGAATGTCCAAGAGGATTTGGAATGATTTTGTCCTATTTCACATTTTGGAGAATGCTTTTATTGTACCAAGTATGAAATTCAAATACTATTGGATTGTAAAAGTTAATTGTTAGCTTTTTCTCAGGAAGAAAAACAGAAATGTATACTTTGATTTATACAAAACTCTATGCTATTCTACACAGGACAGTGGAGTAAAGCCCATTTTAATGGGCTCATTCTTTTGTGCATTAGAATTTTTATTTTGGTGCATGATTCACTATGCAGATTCAGCTCCATCTGCAGACAGTCTGTGACAGGTAGAAGAGTATATTTACAGCTATATTCTGTACGTGTATGTCAAATAACTTTACAACAGAGTTCAACAGTACTAGAAATCAACAAAGAACTATATTTTATGTTCTTTGGTCTAAACTTTTCCTTTCACATCACTTGTCCGTTACTAAAAAGTAAAGCAAAAGCCTCAAACCCACTAAACTTCCAGAGCAGGATATACTAGTCTTCTGTCTTGGGATATCTGAACTCCAAAGAATTCAAGTCAAATGTGTGTCTGTCACCTGACTACATCAAACAGAAAGCTGACTGACTACATCCCAGGGGTCAGTACTGGGACTAGCACTATTTAACACCTTTGTCAGTGACATCGACAGTGGGACTCAGTGCACCCTCAGCAAGTTTGTGGATGACACCAAGCTGAGTGGTGCGGTCGAGATGCTGGAGGGAAGGGATGCCATCCAGAGGGACCTTGGAAGAATGACATGGACTTGTTGGAGTGAGTCCAGAGGAGGGCCATGAGAATGATCAGAGGGCTGGAGCACCACCTCTGGAGCACCTGGAGCTGGGGTGTTTAGCCTGGTGAAGAGAATGCTCTGGGGAGACCTCATTGCTATTCCTTTTATCTCCATTCTTTTGTCTTGTTTCTCTTCCCACTTACAGATACACCAGATGTATAGCTGACTTTATTTTAAAAAGACCCCCATTTTCCTTTATCATCAAACTTTATGTTGTTTGTCAGGAATATTTAATACTTCGCTATACATAAGGATGCATTATGATTAAATAATTACATCTATTATAGTCTATGTATTATAATAATTTCACATTCATACATAATACCTAAATAATTAAATATATTTAATACTAACATAATAAGATAGCTACATCTAATCTGCATTTGAAATAAAAATGTGACAGAAAACCTAGTTTAAATCCTGTGCTTCAGTGCCCACTTATTTAGTTTGAATAGTTTTCCAGTCAAGAAAAATACTAGCATACATATTCCCCAAAAGAAAAGGAGAAGCATGGGGGAGGAGGGGTGAGGTTGGGAGTTCAGGAACATAAAAGAAAAATATTTCCTGTTTCAAAAGATTTAGAATAAGCCAAGTGGAGACATGAAAATTACAGTGCTCTGGCCAGGACACTAACAGGAACCATGGTTGCAGAGCTCATTCCCTGACAGACTCAATGCCAGGAAAGTTTTAGTGGATTGCAATTTTATATTTGGAGCAAGTGAGTATTGAATTATTTCCACAGGAGGAACCTGCACAAGTTTTATTTTCCTAAAACTGTAGTCATTAATAACAGTAAGAAAAAGATGAACAACTAGTTAAAGATTTCTAAGAAAAGGTGTAGTGCTAACGTAGTGCTTCTTTGTTAAGCAACTGGAAAATGTGATTGTGGATGGTCATACTTCAGATCAGCATGTATGCTGAAAGAAAAAAAAAAGAGAATGAGTAAGACTCTGTCTAGTTAGTATAAATTATATGAAAACATTCTTAATAATTTGTTGAGTCCTAAGGAGAACTTCTTTATTTTGATTCACAGGTTCAGCTTTCAAATTCTCAGAAGTACGTCCAAAAACATGAACTGAAATTTAAAAGCTAACAAAAGCAAACAGGAAAAAAGAACTAAACTTTAGTAGGAATTAACCCAAATGTCTGCCTTAGCTAGTAAGTAAAATATGGTCATTTACCTAACTAAATCTGGCTCCAAGAGAAATGAGGATGTTTGTATAAACCAATGGGTGAGCACAATAAGCATATACTGAATCTGTATCCTAAATTTATTTAGGAATAATCTAGAAAAAAATTTAAAACATGAGTGCCTGTGTTCAAATATTCCAATAAATGTTCAGTTAAAACAGGAGTAATTAAGATTTCAGAGGGATAAGAAATTTGCACAAGTTTACGTAATCTGTTTCTAAACATTTTATATTTACACACATAAAACAGAACTTAAAAGTGTATCTGCTTAAACATTCCCCTTTCAGTGAACTCCTGAAAATACAGCAGAGGTTTATAAATCTTAATTACATTATAAAATATAATTTTATTATTATTATTTAGTAGAGAACATAAATTCAGCCAGGTGAGGCAGAATATAAACAGAAGGATGTTTATAAATAATTTCCTACTCATTTCTCTTTGCTCAAAGAGAATCCTTGCTTTCAGACCTGATATGTGCCACCTTGACAAGTTTACGAGTTGCAGAAAACTCTGATGTTTCCTCCAGAATCAAGGAGGATTCCATTTGATCACTCGTGAAATCTGACTTGAAGCTCCCTGGCCTTTGCAGCAATTTCTCATCTTGGTTGTTCCTCTTGAGCTGCAGGCTCCTAACCCCTTTGCTATGTTTCTCTATGCCTTTTTGATAAACTCATGGATAAACTTGCATGCTCTGAAGTCTTCTTTTCTGGACTATTTCGATGTCCTTAATCAATGAACAACCTTCTCTGATTCCATGAGGTCTTTGCCTGACTCTGTCACTCTTCTTAATCAATCACAGGAAGTAAGAAGAACAACAAAAAGTTAGAAAGCCTGCCACATTCGCCTATATTTAAAAAAGCATCTTAAGCAGTAGGATGAGATAGTTTAATGAGCAAAAGGACACACTTTTCTTCAACTGTTTGCACAACACAAGCCACATTATAATTAAGTGCTCTCTGAAATCAGACATATTCCCAATGTTACTGAATGAAATCATTTCTTTCAGACTGTAGGAAAAAAACTTTTATCCAATACCAATTATTTGTGGGAGTTTTTTTGGTAACCACAAAAAAAAAAAAAAAAGTGTCATGTTCTCAAAACAGTTTTTATGCCTTTAAAACTATGCTATAAAAAAGTGAATTATTAATGATTTTACATTTCACAAGGTGTCCTGTTCTGAGGCAGATTACTCTTAATCTTGCACTCAAAATCATACTACACCCTATGACTCACTAAAAGAATGTCAGGAAAAAGATCTTAATGTTTTAAAATTACAAAAATGGGAAGGAGAAAAATGGCAGAATAAAAAGCATTTTTAGTGCTATAAACCAGCCTAACACACATACACATTAGGTATTATTTTGGAAACTAGAAGTACACAGTGTTTTGTAGCATTTCCGTTTTCATTCTGGATGATCCTGCAAGAATCCAACTCGGTCACTTCTGTGTAACTTCTAAACCTTACCAGTTCAAAATCATAATGTTAGGTACCATATAGGTAGCATCAACCCACAGAAAAGGGAAAGAAAGAACTCCTCACCTCAAAGGCCTGGGCAATCTTTGGTAAACAAAACACAGGTATGTTTGAAAGTGTAATTTAAGCAATGACTTCCTGAGATCAATCTGTGGATATTCTGTACTGAACCACAGTTCAGAATGCCAGATTGATGTACTTACTCCAGAATCTGGAGATTGAATCAAGATGATTGTCCTCATCAGGCTGACAATGGAAGCTCAGCATTTAGCTGAGATGCTCAGAAATTTTTACCCTTCTGAGGTTCTAGGAAGACAAAGAGAAGGCCAATGGAAAAGAAGCAGAAAAAGGAAAAACACCTTTTCTCACCAACCGCCGTAATAAGATAGCAATTTGTGCTCTGACCTGTGGAAAAAATTCAAACAGCCTTTAAAGAGCAAGAACAGAACTGTAGAGCAAACTATTTTTAAGAATCTGCTTTGAAGATCTGAACTTGTGAAGAAGTAGAGCCTTAGTGCCAATAGTCAAGACACAGCTCTTGAACCATCAAATGTTTTTTGAGCTACCATTCACTATAAGACTGCAAAAATAACAATATTAATGTTAACAATATACCCCAACAATCTGTTGGCCCTACTGAGATTTTAGCTTTGCCAAAATGCAAGCAGAAAAATTAGGCACATGAGAAATGTATTTAATTAGGAACTTGCCATCTGGCATAAGCAAGTAAATTATAAGTGTAGCCCTTTTAATATAGAAGAAGCTATAATCAGCTGGGGAATAGACCATAAGCTATTTCTTGTTTGATTGAAATGCCTAAGTTAGGTGTGGGGATACTGCAATTATCAAGTATTTTGAAGCATTATCCATGAGGCTGAGCAGTGGGTAACCACAACAAGCAGAGTAACTGTTTTAAGACTGTTGACTTAAAATTGATGGATATAAACCAGTAGTTTTGGCAGCCTTTAGGAATCTGGCACCATACTTTTTAAAGTACAATCAGAACATACTAGGAAAATAAATAGTTCAATTAGTTTAAGCAAGAAAGAAAAGCGTGCATTACATTCTTTTGGAGTGCTATCTGGAGCAACATTTATTATAACTAGGCATCCCATTCTGACAGGCTATTTTGAAAATAAACAAAAGCCACATACAGAAACAGTCAACAAAATGCAGTAGGCTTCACTCAGCTGCTCTTGTTGTGCTGACCAGGAGACTATTGCTTTGATTTTATTAATAAACACCAGCAATAAATGACAAAGTTTCTTCTCCTGTGAACTCATGATCTGTAATAATTTTGGAACCACTAGTCAAAGAAACTGAAATTATGATTAACAGCTTTTTTTCCCTATTATTTAATCAAAACATTTTATTTCACGTTTTTACTCCTCACTCTTCAGCACCTTTACATCAGCTGAAGTGAGAACATCTGTGTCCTACTTCACACAATCAACTCATTTACTGTCTGGACAGCTGTAGTAGTACCTAAGCAGGCTGCTCCATTTTCAGCTGGGCAGTCTAGCATCCTTAGCTCTTAGACAACTATTGTAGTACCAAACCTAAAGCCAAGTCACAGACTAGGTCCTCCAGCAGGAAACAACTTCCAGAAACTCACTGACCCTTTCCCAAGATACAGAGATACAGGTGTCTGACAGCCTCTGACCCATTTTTTTTTTTTTTTTTTTTTAATATTTCACAGCAAATAAGCACCAAAATGAGTGTAGAAGTGTGTTGTCCCAATCAGCTACTGTACAAATAGGATGAACCCTTTTATTCAAAGCATAATTACCTGCAGTACAGAGTTTAACCATGACTTCCTCTGTGCTGTTTCTAGCATTTTCTACAGAAGTATTCTTGATGTTTCCTGGAATATTGATTGGAAGAGGCCTTAAAGAATGACCAGTAATGTATGAATAGTTAGTTCCAAGGCTTTCAGATTTTCAGTATGAGCACATACCTTTGGGGCTCTTTTTCTTTAATTATGGTTGTTCAATTTATAATTGAACAATTTTACCTGCCTCAGAGGATCCTTAAAATTCGATTCTGGGCTTGGCAAAAACATCAAGAGCTGACCAATTAATTTTTATATTCTTAAACAAACTTGAGTAGATGCTTAATGTTCTTTTTTTCTTATTAATTGTTCGATGCACTTGGTTTTTAAGCTTTTCCTAAAATTTCTGGATATATTGGTTCACTAAAAATAGCTAATAGTTTTTATTTCTTATACAATTTAATACTCCTTGGCTGCCTTACATATAGTAGCCCCAAAAGAAAAAAAAAACAAACAAAAACCCCACAAAACATGAATGAAGCTGCATTTTAAAAACAGACATAAAATCTAACACATACCTGGGTGTATGTGAATATATAAACCCCCGGATTTGCCTGCTGGAGGAAACAAAAAGGATTCTTTTTTAGGTTACTGAAGTAGTTCAAGCAGAAAAGATCTGGTCACTATACTCAGAATTTCTATGGAAAATGGTACAGGGAGAGAAGCACTATTTTAGATATTTATATTCTCCTTAAATTTTTAACATTGAATCAAGGAGGGACTGGTACTTTAACACCAGGGGCTTAAAGAGAAATTTCCTCTTGCTGTATTGACTTTCATGATGAGGTTCCTGAATGTGGTTACTGAAGATTCACATGGCCATGCTCATCCTGAAGCCACATGGATGGCCAAGAGACTGCAAGAAAGGTGAAGATAATGACACATCTCTATGTTACATACTCAGAAACTGTATGGAAGCAGTGGAATGCAAATGTGTTGCTGGGGAAAAATGCTGGGAAAATGCTTGGGAAGGAAGATAGTAATGATGCTTCACATGAAAACTGCAAACTGAGAGATCAGGACAAGAGCAGATGGTAAACTTCCAAAGAGAAATTTTACCGTATTCTGAGATCATCTAATGGTGGTAATCTCACTGCCACAAGAGACATACCTTTAACAAAGGAGGAGGAGGAGAGTTCTAACACAACTGTTTGTGTTAGAACTGTTTGTGTTATTATAACCAATCTGGCAGATACCTCTTCTGCTCTTGATGCTTAGGATGTAGGTTACAGGATAAAGGAAACTGGCCTCTAAGACTCGTGAGACTACCTATGTGAGCAACAAATCTGTACACAATGAATGTTTTACAATAACACGCTCCCTGACATGATACAGGAAACCAGTTTGCGTTCTGTGAATTTTGGTCCCTGACATGATACAGGAAACCCATTAAATCATGCAATGTATCCTCTACAGGAGAGGCCAAAAGATAAATGAGCATTCAGGAGATCCTTCTGTATTTAGTCGTATCTTTATGCTTAAGGAGGATTTTATATCCCACATATTAAAACGATTTTGCATCCCTCCCTTGTCTTTCATTGCAAGAGAATAGTTTTAATACACATCTCATTGTCAGTCAGTGGTTTGCTGTCTTCTCTTCATGAAATTGGTGGTGGTGATGGTGTTTCTTCACCCATGTTCAATCAATCTGAGATAACTATGTGGGCAATCTTGCGTGGATATTTGGTTAATTCTTCAAATCACAGCTTAGAATCAACAAGTTGTAAAGGAATGGGAATACACAGTTTAAGTGGGCTACTCTTACCAGAATCATGTCTTTAAGCATGACAAGATATGGGTTGAGGATGATTTCTGGGCCAATTTCTGCAAATTTGTCTGGTTCCAAGAAATTCATTGGTTTAAACAGTTTTTAATTCTGATTTTACTAAATGCCCAAATGGTAATTTGTATCTTCAGTGTTAATTACTTCACTAAGTTCATTGATTTACACAGGAAATATTACTCTCTACTGACTTACAATTCTTAGGAATCTATCTGCTGGTTGCTCTTTTGCTTTTTCCACCCCTAAATCTACCCTGCTTTGAAAGTCTTCCTTAAGGCTGATCTCTTACAATCATGACCTCTGTCTTTTTTTCCTGTATTGAACACTATGATATTTTTGAATGTTGCTCACATCTACCGACTCTACAGAGCACTACTTCCAGTATACTAGGTTCATATATTTAATCTCAGTCCATGTTGTCTGAGCTAACATCAAGCAGAATGGAAGCAGACGAGTGTTATTCCTCTTTGGGTTCTCAGCAAGTGAGAAGGGAAAAGGAAAATTAAAAGCACAGAAATCTGTACCAACTGATCCCAGCAGCATTGCCAGTCGGTGTTTGTTTTGTGACGCTGAGATCTGTCTCTGCATCTACTGGTCTATGATTGCTATGCTCCTTGAAGCATCAGGGTACAATCCAGCATACTTTGTGTGAAGCTTAGACAGTCTAATGGTGGGAACAGACAGCAGTCATCAATGCTTTGCTAGAACTCCCTCAGCAAACTGAGGTCTGTATTCTTCACTTACCTATCCCCTACAAAAGCTTGACTTTTCCTGATATATCAGTGCTGTCGCACAGCAATTCTAATTGAATTCAGTTTTATTTTTCTTTCATACTTTTATCTATACACTTTAATCATACAGACATGGATCAGCATACAGAGACAGAGATGAAATGCTCTGCACTAAGAATTGTAAATTGACATTGTAATATGGGCTTTAAAAAAAAACATACAATCAGCTTCTGATTAGCTAGGTTATATTCTTTTTGTTTCAATGAATAGAGTGAAATAAAGAAAACATCTAATTTATATGATCACCTTCCAAAATTTGAAGTATTTTGTTAGAAAACAAACAAACAAAAAATCCACCAAGTCTATCCATAGTGCATGTAGTTACTTTACACTCTATTACAGACCACAGTTACCATAAATCACATGCCCTAAATTTTAACCGGTTTTAACATTCACAGATGTATTAAATAATCTTAAAACTAATTAGAAAGCTTTAGTTGTTACACTGTATTATTACAGATTTTACTTAGAGTGGTAAACTGGTTTCGCAAGCCACTGTCTTGCAGGGACATACACATGAATTCATGAATTAGACTAGACTTTTTTTTTTTTTTTTTTTTTTACTTCCTAGACTACAGTGGGATCAATGGCAAATGTAAGTGAAAGGATAAACTTAAATTTTCATGTAACTGTAGTACATTTAATTATCTGGTCTTGTTTGGTCCCTATCTGGCAAGCCAAAAAATAATCAAATATATTAGTATGGTTTCATGGGTTACATCAGTGTTTTTTGTTCGCTTTCTCTATTATTTCTACTTCTGACATGTTCTTTAAGTACCTTAGATAGATTTCTTTCTTTTCAAGTACTCATCAAAATTTGGAACAATGATTTGCTTATGATCTATACAATCTCAATAGCTAGCTGTGCCCTGCTTCTTCCCCTTACACTAGCAAAGATGAGCAGGTCATTTTCCTTTGTTAATTATTTTATGGCTTAACAAAAAATATGGAGGAAATATGTCAACCTAATTCATCTTAAATTATAGTATGGGTGTATAAGTAAAAAAAAATCCATATAATGAACAGAAAAGATTTTGGCTATATACATTTTAAAATTGTTTATTGTTTTAAATTGTTTTACCATGCTTAGTAAACAGTAAAAATAATAGTTATATTTATTTATGAAAAATATGATAGCTACTTTAAACATTTTTTTTTTCAAAAACGCTTACTGGAAGTACCACAGGAAATTAACTGATTGTTCGGTGTAAACCCAGGGAATAGATCCAGCAGAGGGCAAAGGACCCAATTAGCAAGATGAGCTAAAAAATTGCAAGACAAACAGATGGACACATATGGCAGCTAGCAGTGTGTCAATTTCTTATGAACTAAAGTTAAAAAAAAAAAGCAGGTTATACTTATGTTGCATTCCCAGAAGATAACTAAGCATAAGTAACACTGAAAGTATTCTTTTCCTTAGTGAAATGGCAATTTCAATGGACCAATACAGTGAAGGCTCTGTTTCAATTCCTCAGAGCAAATAACCATTCTAAACTCTGAGATACATATTGAATGTATTTGGTCCAGAAGAAGCACTACTGATAACTCACTATCACTGCAAGATGCTTCTCTGTATTCAGCAGATTGCAAAACAGCATCTGTAACAATGTTGTGTTACAAATCTCACCTCATTCCCAAATCAATTACAGTCACTAGAGTTCTTGCTTTCACCTGCTGTAGTAAGGATACAAAAAGGATATTTGTGAAAATACAATTCCCCAAATCAGTGTCTTCCTGAATGTTAATAGTGTAGACTTTTTAGGAACTTGTTTCCCATTGATTTCAGAAATTTGGGGTAAGGTCCATCTCAGTGACCACAGGAAGGAGTGACCTGCTTTTGGAGATACTCTATAGCATACCAAGTTGTATGTTTACTTACTATATTGAAGCTAACATTCAGTCTTAAGAGAAAACACAGAGAATTAATTCAAGGCAGAATATTTGCAGTCATTAGAAAATCATGACTTATACAAAACTGCTAAGATAACTCACTCTAATAACTCATTAGAGTTACCACAAATAACTCTAATAATGAAAGTGTAATTTTGTTAGTGAAATAACCAAAAGTCTATTTGCTCCATTTGTGTTAGTCTGGGTTCATAATCAGAAGCAATAACCTTTTGTATAAACTCTGTAAAAATCTAAATGTTTGGCTTAAGACACTGAATAATTAATAATTAAAAGAGAATGGATATTTTATAAGGAAGGAAACATAGGAAGCTACTGAAAATTTACACTAAAAAATCTCCAAAATAAAAGTGTTTCAAGCTAGCATGCTTTGAAACATTTCAAAGCAGTGAAAGCTGAAAATTTTAATAAACTACTCAAACCATAGCAATGCAGAGAATTTGGCTGCTGTAGACCATTTGCTGAATGTTTTCTATTTTCTTTACAGAACTTACGAAATCGAGATGAAAGCAGAAAAGGATTGTAGGACTGAAGTAGTCACAGAATCACACTGAGAGCTCTAAAGCAACAGAAAGGGCTGAAACAGAGAGAGCCGTGTGCTCCACCTGGAAAGATGAACTGCAGTTAACCTATAAAGTAGAAGCAGGTAACAACAGAAGTCCCAGCCAAGTTTAGGGCAAAAAATGAAGTCCTACTGTACCACATCAATCAATCCTTCTGCCAGACTTCTTTCATTGCCTTAAGAGCAATGACAGAGATGTTATTGATCCATGAAATAAACTGTATCATACCAGGACCCTATATAGCTACAATATGACATTATTATTATTATTTTTTTTTTAAACAACCAGAAAAGAAGCAGTCTACGCAAAAATATATTTAAGTTCCTATAAATACTTTTTTTTTTTTTAATGAAAAATTATTTAGATGGTCCACTGAAGTTTCCTAAATTGTAAATAGCACCTTGTTTTCCACTGTCTATAAATAAAATTTTACTTTCCCTCTTAAAATCTGGTTTGATGAGTAGCTATTGAACTTCATTTGAGATAAAATTTGCTCACATCATATTAACTTTTCAACTGCTTCAACTAATTTATAAATAGGCACAAAATTTAGCATTAAACCAAAATACTGTTATTGACCATGCATATACCACTCAAGAAGATGAATTTAAAGCTTTTTACCATACGGCTTAATTCAAGAGGCAAAAATAATACTCTTTTCATCAAACCCTCATCCGTGAAACTCTAGTTTAGTGTTACATACATGAATTCACCAATCAGCAGTCTTAAGCACAGCATATTTCAGATAGGCAAACAAACAAAGCTTATCTCCAAATGTTTTTTAATTTTTATCTTTTTTACCCTCACCCAATATCTTCTCTGGCTTCTCAGCTGAAAGGGCTGTCATATTCCTGACCTTTTCTGCATCCTGAAGTTCTTTGTTAGTTATATTTCTGAATGATTGCAGCTTTCAAAACCAAGAGGAAAAAAAAATCTCCTTACCAGTAATGGTGTTCTTCTCTGGGATAATTCAAAAATGCATTTTAACAAAAGGTGTATTTGTCCTAGTCACAAAAGACTGAAGTCCCTTGTGATGTTCACTGCAGGAACACTCACTCTAACCTCTGACTCACTAACATTGCATGAGACAGAACATAAACCACTACCTTTTCTGTATCACTGCCATCTTCAATCAATTCCTTTCAGGTGCAGAGACTTATGTGGAAAAGACTGATAAAAAAAGGCAAGTGGGAGACCAACGTATGAACAGAGTACAAAAGATTTTATTTGAGGGGCTCACATCCATCTTCTAACAATGGATGACAGTATGCACTACCCAACCATCAATTAAGCAGTGGTGGTTTGAAAAGTTCCCTTATGATAGTGATTGTAGATGTTGGGAATGACACAGTGCTTGATATGTGACTGCACAGCAAGATGTCTGAGGACAGATGTAAAGATTATGTCTACTGGGGTCACTCAAGCTCAGGTAAAATGGTGGTATCATAACAGGTCTAAAACACAGCAACATACATGTTAGGACAAACTGCTACAATGAAACAGCAGAACCTGCTTCCCACAGTGCAAACCAGTAGCGAGGACACTTTCTGCAAGGCTTACACATGCAAAGGTGAAGTAAGAACAGCTTATTGATGTTGAATAACAATACAGAGCTAGCTCTAGAAGCATGAGGCCAAGAACACCAGGAGGTGAATCTCCTAGATTAGTTTAATGGACTTTTGATCCAACCTCTGGACAGCACCAGGGTAATAGGCTGAGGGACTTTCTGTCATCCAAAAGGACATGCTCTACACTTCTGTAACCTGGATTTAATTGGCCATTCTACTGTCTCACCACTCAGCGTTAGAAGGTCCTTCTCAAATTATTCAGTTGATCCTAATTCTTACTCCTTTCAAAACACATCATCAGACTCCCAAACCCCTGTACAACCTTTTCCCCAGGTCATTTGTGTGATAGTACAACTCATGTTTGTTATGCAAGACCTGTGTTATGCACTGCAAAAAAATTAGCATATATTCCTACTCTCTCTGTTTTTTCCATTTTAGCCATCTTGTTTTTCCTTTCAGGTACCTTTCTACTTGTACCATGGCTGCTTTGTTTCTTAACCTTTTGCTTTTTGGAAATCTGAGGAACCTATAATAAATCTGGACAGATTCTAAGTCAATAGTGTACAATCATTTGCTTTATCAGGTTCTTTTCATGGCTTCTTTGCCGTTATGATACATACTTCAGAAATCTAAGAATTTGATTTATCTCATTTCTTTAAGGACTTTTAACTTCTAACTGTACAACAACAAAAACCTGTGTCAAAAAGGTGTATCTAAAACTTTTAAGATTCATCAAAGAACTGAAATTACACATGACAATGCTGAAGACTGACAGAATGTAACAAAGCTTTTATTTTAGCATCCAATTTGCTGAGAATTAAAGAACAAGTATCAATGTGGTAGCAGTATTGAAATGAAAGTTGAAAACTGTCAACTTTTGAAAGGAAGATTATTTTTTGTAGAGCCAAAAGCTAGTCAAACATCCCTAAATCAAAGGAGAGCAAATTAACAGCTTAAATGTTCACAGCTACATAAATTAGGTACACACTAAAATACGCAGAGAGAACTTTTGTGTTAGACTTAGTTGTATTAAGAGTCAGCTTATTGCTTACAGAAATGCAAAGATGCTATAATATTAATCAAAATTGCATAGAATTTGGATTGTACGAGATCGCTTCTATCATCAGTGTAAAGGAACATGCTGGCTTAGTCAGGTAGAGTTAATTTACATATTTCATGAGCCAGTGGAAGGAATTCTGAAACCTACTGTGGCAACCTATGCATAGCACAGGTCAATCTTTTAGCAAACACCCTTGTGGATGACCTCCTTGGCTTCAGACTCTTAGGATAAAGGACCGGGGAGCCCAGAACTGGACACAGTACTCCACGTGAGGCCTACTCTGCCCTGGTGAGGCCTCACGTGGAGTACTGTGTCCAGTTCTGGGCTCCCCGGTACAAAAAAGACAGGGATCTCCTGGAAAGAGTGCAGCGGAAGGCCACAAAGATGGTACAGAACCTGGAGCATCTTCCCTATGGAGAAAGGCTGAGAGATCTGGGTCTGTTCAGCCTGGAGAAGAGAAGACTGAGAGGGGATCTTATCAATGTGTACAAATATCTGAGGGGTGGGAGACAGAAGGATGTAGCTAACCTCTTCTCAGTGGTTTGTGGGGATAGGACAAGGGGCAACGGTCACAAAATATAACACAGGAAGTTCCGCACCGACATGCAAAAGAACTTCTTCACGGTGAGAGTGACAGAGCACTGGAACAGGCTGCCCAGGGAGGTTGTGGAGTCTCCTTCTCTGGAGATACTCAAGGCCCGTCTGGACGCCTACCTGGGCAGCCTGCTCTGAGGATCCTGCTTTGGCAGGGGGGTTGGACCCGATGATCTTTTGAGGTCCCTTCCAACCCCTACAGTTCTGTGATTCTGTGATAGCTATCTAAACATCTAATTATGTAACGTTAACTTTGTTTCAAGGGAAAACAAATGAAAGACAAAAGAAAAGCTTTATCAGGCTTCTAGATAGATCTATTAGGAAAGAGAGTATTCTCCTAATTGTTTAGAAGTCCTGATATATCTAATTAGAAGGAAATGAAAAAGCTCTATTTCTGGATATAAAACAGTGACTAAACGAACATTCCTGAAAAGAGATCTTATGTTTTTACCAAGTGGTACATAAAACTGTAGGTTCCTACTTATGTTGACTATACCATATAAGGAATTTTTATTATCTTTCAGTGTCTATTTTTTCTCATGCTTTTCTCCTACTGTTCAGAACTTTCTTGTATTTATGATAACGGAAAGATTACTCACTGTACATTTCTTTTAAATGGGATGCCTTACATTCATGCTGTGTGCACACTTTCTTTGTGTTAGTGTCTGCACACTGATGTGGGTGTTGAAAGCATTACACCTGGATGTCTTTTGCATCTACAGAAATATGTGTCACCTTACCTTCTGCCATAAAATGCAAGAATAAAATGGTGGTGATTATCATAGGATTCCAGATTCCTTTGAAGCCTAGGTCTTTTAATAGGATGAGTCCTCCAGAACACGTAAAGGAAGGCTAGTGAATGTGCATGTAAGCAATACATACATATAGAGGAATTTTCTCTACTTCTTTATCCTACGTACTTTCCAGATGAACATTCACAGTATGAGCAAGGTCAGGGAGCTCTGCCATAGTAAGTGGAAGTTGATTTTAAAACTATCTGAGGAAATGTGTTCTACCAAACAAATGCAGCTTGCCAGCTTGCCTATGCAGCAACAAACTACTTAATAAAAATCTGGATGGCATTAATGCTAGCTACCATACAAATACTTCAGGTTAGTACATAAATGTATATATATATAATTGTGATGATGTGATTTGAACACCAGTGGAAAATACTCAGATTCAAACTGACAGAATCACTTCAGAAGTTTTGAGCCACCTTTCAACAATTTGGACAGTGTCTGAACAGACATGGTGGTGCCTTTTTGATTTCCTGGTTACAGAAACTGCTGTGGAAAATCACTGAAATGGTCAAATAATCCCATCCTTTTTTTTTTTCCCTCCACCCCTCTCCCCCCCCCTTTTTTTTTGGTAAAAGTCAAATACCTACTGGTTTTATCAAACAAAACTGAAACCACCACCACCAACACATATACAGAGAAAAACAACAACAACAACAACACATAAATTAGTACCCTTATTCCAATTCCATCCTGGAATTCCAATGAGGCTTTGGAACTTTGAAAACATCCTGAGAAAACACTGGGTAAACAACTGAATACAAAGGATGACACCTAGGAAAGATTATGTACCTCTAACTAACTCTGACATAGGTGACAACTGTAGCTAAAACAAAGGCCTGTGATATCTAGAAACTGTAAAAGTTCTAATTGGGGTATAATTAATATTAGTTACCCTGAACCCAAATGAGTACTAAAAATACTGCAAACAGAAGTGTAAAGTAAGCGTACTGCAAAAAGTCTATCAAAGCACTGTAATGATAATCACTGTGCGACTATTCTATAATACTGGGATGACACAGCCAGACACAATGCATAAATATTTTATATAAATACGTGAACAAACCACCAAAGGGACAAAAGATGCATGTATATGCATGCAGTAGACGTCCAAGTAACAACAAACTGTCAAAGAACAAAATAAACACAAGGTATGAGCAAGAGAGAGGACTGCAAATAGGCAGAACACCCTGTTCAAATACACAAAAAGGATGGCTGAAAAGACAAAAGAAAAACAGTTATGCAGTATCAGGAGTAGGCAAGATACCTGTTTCCCCCTCTTCTGGGAAGAGACGCAAAGAGGATAAAAACATGAAGAGGAAAGACAGAAAAAAGGACAAACCTCCATCAGTTCTGTCTTCTGTCATCAAAGAGCTCTCAAATCTGATCATCTTGATCTCAATGACTATATACAAAAATCTAAGTCATCAGAGGTAATTGTATGGCATCATCTCTGTGATTGTATATACTCACAGCTAACCTGAAATATGATTGTTAAAGACTCATATTTTAATCTATATATGTAGTGATAATGATGTATTAACAATTAGCACAAATTGTGTTGCTAATGAATTCAGCAGTCTTCTTTTAAAATTTAAAATCAGCTTGATTTGTCAGTCTGCTAAACATTCCCTCTTGTTACAGCAATCTATGCCTGGAATATATATATATATATATATTTGTGTACATGTATCTACATATATGTGTACCTATGATAATATACACACATTCAGCTACAATATGGGCATATTCTCAGAGGTACACAAAATTAGTTAACTATGAATCTTAAGTATTCTTAACTAAGTTCCAGTTGGACATGGGATTCCTGGTAGCTGGAAAAATTTAAGCAATTGCTTATTAACTGTAACTACAGTGTCATTCTACTCACTCTTTTCCTGGTTTACAAAGCTGTCATAGCTCATGAAGTAGGTCCTGAATGCATGGGATTGCAAAAGTAAGGGTTATAGAATGCCAAAATTGATTTGCCATTCATCACAATTCCAGGAGGCTTGTATGCAGGGCAAGTAAAGCTGAGGCTTTGCAAAACCCAGCATCTTCAACGACAAAAAATAGTGCAGAAAGAACAGAGAAAAATGAAGAACAGAAAAGCAGTCAATTTTTTTTGTTGTAGATTGTGGCAGTCTATCTCTTAATAAAAGAACTTTGTACGTGGACAGAAATTAAGCTACCATCCCGGAGTACCCAAAGATCTATACCAATAAAATGTTTGCATACAGATAGTCAAGGTGGGGTAATGATAACCAGGTATACTAGCTTTGGTTGGGATAGAGTCAATTTCTTCATAGCAGCTTTGCATGGTGCTATGTTTTGGATTTGCGACCAAAACAGCATTGATAACATAGCAATGTGTTAGCTATTGCTGAACAGCATCAAGGTCTTCTCTTAGTTGACCCCAACTAAACAAAGGAATATTCCATACCATATGACATTATGCTCAGCAATAAAAGTTCAAGGGAAGGAGAAGGGCAGGGAAGGGTATTCAGAGTGATAACATTTGTCTTCACAGGAAACTGCTACAAATGACAAAGCCCTGCTTTCCTGGAAACATTTAAACATCCACCTCCTAACAGGAATTGGTGAATTCATTCCTTATTTTGCTTTGCTTGCTTGTGTAGCTCTTATTTTACCTATTAAACCATCTTTATTTCAACCCATGAGTTTTCTCACTTCTATCCTTTCAATTCTCTTCACCATCACATTGCTTGGTGGGTAGCAGGGGAGACAGAATGGCTGTGTGGTGCTTAGCTGCCTACCAGGGGTAATCCACAACAGGGGGAAAAACAGCAACTCCTGGATGTGAGGGGCACTCTAGACTATTAGAGAGACAAAATCTTATTTTTTGCAACAGCAGCAGTACACCTCAGTCCTACATATGATCTGCCTTTCCAAATGAAAGTAATGAAGGACAAGAGGGAAAGGCCTAAAAGCCATCTGAAAGCCAGCCGTGCAACCTCAAGAAACATCTACCTGCATTTCTATATTTTGGTAATTTTTCCAGAATCAGCTTCCCCTCTGAGCACAATCTCCAGGCCCAGGGACTGATAATATCACACAGTTGGCACAACTGGCACTTCAGGATAGGGTGAAGATTTCTGTTTTAGCAAAGAGGAATGTCACCCTACTGCTGTACTCAATGCCCCAGTCTTTTTTTCCAGAAGATACATAAGACACCTGAACTTCTTCATTTATTTTAGGTGGTCTACAAAGATATAAATGGCTGTTTTACCAGTGCTTTTCAGGCAGCAGGCAGAAAACTATCCTTCCCTTCTCTTTTATTCCTTCACTAGCAGTTTCAGGGAAAAAAAAAAACAAACAAAAACAAACAAACAAACAAAACAACAACAACAACAAAAACACTAAAATTGACCCCTGTCATCATTCTCAGGATCATAGGGTGTCACTTAGCCACCATCTGCCATGCAGCCCTAGTCAAAGAATTGTCAGAGTTATTTATTATACATGTGAACTGCACTGGAATGACCCCAGCCTACATGTGCACACAGAAAACTTCAGCTTTTGTTCTTCACTATAGGTCCTTGAGGGTGCCAAGCCTAAGAATCAGAGTCCAGGTATTCAGGACTGAAATGTTTGGTATTTTTGCCTCCACTGACATTTCTGCTCATGTTTCAGGCATGGAAGTACCCAAGCTCATGGAAAGCTCAGGAGTACTCAGTCCCTATATATAGTCCATCTAGCAGGAAGATACTTGGCAAATCACTTTGGACTGACTTGCAATTTAACTTCCAGGGCAGCTTCTTTTCCAGTAGAAAATTTACGGACAAAAAGATGATTCTTTGACCAGACCTCAGGCCCAGGGCAAGAAAGAAGAAAAGGTTGGGCCTCACTTCCTTTTCTGTTTTCATAGGGACTTCCTGGAGTAAGAAGACAGTGAAAACATGCCATGGTACAGTAATATTTCATGGCAATGAGTAGGCACATCAAATGCATATGATGCTTCTGCACAGTACACGTGCTAAGAATTTCACAGAATCACAGAATAGTTTGGGTTGGAAGAGACTTCCAAGATCACCGAGTCCAACCTCTGACCTAACACCAACAAATCTTCCACTAAACCATATCCCTAAGTTCTACATCTAAACGTCTTTTAAAGACCTCCAGGGATGGTGACTCAACCACTTCCCTGGGCCGCCTATTCCAATGACTAACAACCCGTTCAGTAAAGAAGTTCTTCCTACTTTTTAGTTCTTCCTACTTTAATTTACGTAGGTTGAAGGAAGGTGGACAAACTGCTGGAAAAGAAATCCATCTAAAACTGTCACATACAAAGGCATGCCATCTACCTTTGCAAATTTTTGAAGCATGCGTTGCTAGAGTGCAGGGCAATCCTGAGGAATATCACTAAAAGTTCAATGTTTACTGTCCTTGTATTCTTTCCTACAGATTTGGTGTGAGTGACTGTTAAGAAACAGACAGGATGGAACTGGAGTATTTCCAAAGTTTATCATAAATACAGCACTGGAGATATTATATTAGCATCCCACATACCTTTCATGTTAAGGTGAGCAAAGGCATAATTCATTTCTACCTGCAAGAAGTCTAGACTGAGCTGTTGTTCCTGTATTGGCCTCACCAATTAGCTGTCAGCTCTGGAGCAGGGCATGCACGGCACCCATCAAAACATAGATTAATGTTCTGAGGCTGGTCAGAGTGTCTTGGGAATAGCAAACAATACTATTCAGTCCCTGTTGGGAGGAACCCAGGCCATTAAAAGAAGTCCAATGCACATTCAGCTGATAAAAACCAGTCAAGGAATCCATGACTCTGCCTTGGCAGTGCACAAACCTCTGTGAAGAGCTACACATTGCAGATGCCACAGTTATATGCATTACGTGTAGACAGTCATGTAAGTGGACCCTATCTACTACTCCAGTGCAGATGGTAAGTCCCCCTGAACATATATCCCCATAAGCTTGTTTAAAATATGATTTGTGGATATGCTCTCTACAATTGGCTATGGCAAGACTCACATTTATCTTGCTTAGGTCAAAGTCACTTCTCAGGTATGAGCTGGGGGTTGGCATGCTGCAAAGACAAGTACAGCATGATCACAGATGCCAAATCACAATAGTTCTGTTACCTCATGATGCTGCAACACATAAGACAGGATTACCCTATATAAACACTCTGGGATCAGAGCTTCACTGGTGGTGACAGTAACAGCAACATCACATCTGGGCAGTTACTGCAAACCAATGGCTTGCATAGACGCTGTCATGAAGCATTTGAGAGGTAAACAGGTCAAGAACAAAGAGGCTACATTGTGAAAATCCCAAGGGCTCTGAAGCAGTTGCTACACTGTGGTACATTCCCACTTATATGCAACTTAATCATCCAAAGTCTCAGGCTTGAAAAAAAAAAAAAAAAAAAAAAAAAAAGCAGATATAAGCCAGTCTTACCTAGTTTTCAAGTGTAGTCAATGGATATTTTCTCTGGAGTCTTTTTCTGATTTTATTAGTGTCAGGTTCCCTGTTGCTTGCTCTGTTACACCCACATATCTTATTCTTTGCTGCACAAATGTGAACGGACTGCTTTGAGAGTGAACCTGTCTAATACTAACCCACAGTCTGGCTGTTTGGGATTTCTCTTGGAAGAGAAAGTCGTAGGCTACAATACCCAGTAAGTGTCTGAATTTGGTCTCCCACTTCCCCAACCATTTCTCTTAGCTTATGATCAAAAAGGTAGATAGCTCATCAAAATACCCTTTTTCAAGTTATGGTATGAAATAAAATTCAGTAGTCTCCAGTGTAAAATAACTCATTTGTTTCTGTTCTGGAGAGAGGATTTTGGTCTTCTAAGACTCATACCCACCACACAATAAATTGCTATTTTACAGTAACCATATGTGTACTATATAACAAATCGTAAGTTATTTTATAGATTCATTGGACTATGCACAGGTCATATTTAGCACAGTGAAACACATTCCAAAATATTCCCAGATATACTCTTGAAAAGAAATACTTTGTTAGTCATTGTGAAAAGGCAAGACCATATTTGGTGTTTTTTTTTGTTTGTTTGTTTTTGTTTTTTGTTTTTAAATGTTTATTTTTATTTTATAAGTCTGTATACCAAAAGTTCAGTGTTACAAACTGCATTTCATTTCTTTCAATCTAATAACATCTGTCTTTATTTAGGTTGCAGGAGATAAATCACAATTCTTTGCAGTATTCATATGTATTTCAAGAACTTTAAGAAGTATGTCATAAATACAACCTAAGTTTCCAGTGCGCCAAATCCTGTAAATATGAAGAAATTTATATTCTTTTGGCTGTGACCTATAATTCTTCATGATGACAGCTTGGACATATAATGTATTTGCAAAGATCACTTATCCCTCCCTCAGAAGGGCAACTTAACCTGTCCTTGATAATTATTACTATGGCCATAATTACATATCCTGTACCTGATATTTATCATAATAGTTTAAACAGGTGTGGTACGTTTCAAGATATTTCAAGAATATTAATATTCCAAACACTTAATATTAACAAATATGTAATATCTGTTGTAAGACTGACTTTCACTGATAAGCAACAGATTTTTTCCTTTAACCTATGCTATGTGAGATAGAGGTTTTTTGTAGGTTCTTGAAAAGGGTGATACTCATGCACTGCTAATGAGCAAGAATTCACTTGATGCTTAGCCTTCTCTCCACTACTCTCTTTTCCAGAGAGCCTTCACTGCCAGGCCACTGTCTGAACCAACTCTATCAGCAGTAGCTGCACAATCCACTTCTGGTGCTCTCTTCTCAAGACCACAGAATGGCTGAGGTTGTAAGGGACCTCTGGAGGTCCCCTGGTCCAAAACGGATCCTTGGGACAACAGCCAAGGAACAAGCACTTATTGATACCTGCAGTGCACTTCCAGTGGGCCGATATTCAAACAGCACACTTGCTGTCACGCAGTGGCATATGCAATCTCGTGCCAATGGAGATGCCATAAGCACTTAGAAAAGGATAGTGGCTGGAACTAGATGGCCGTCACAGAATAATCCACAGCCTTCTCCCTGTTTGTCCCACTGTTTTTGTTTGTTTGTTTGTTTTTTAATTATTATTATTATTGGAAAGGAGGAGTTCAAGAGAAGGGCTAATCAACTGGTTTTGATGGTAGCAGCTCACTCCAAACTACCTGGAGTAGCATACATGGAAGTTCATAGTGAATATGTAGTGAGCCTAATATTTCTGGGAAGAATGCCTTTTTTTTTTTTTTTTTTTTTTTTTTTAATTTGTTATAACACTTTATTTTCAGTTTTGCAATAATATAAAGGAAAAATTGAGGACTGAGATGTTTGGCAAAGGTTCTTCCCTTGGCCAGAAAGGTTACTGTAACCTTGTTTGTTACTAATAAAAGAAAACCAAGATACAGTATTTTTCTTTACTTGATATATCTAAACTGCCTGCTAGTATTGCTTTGATCAGTTATTACATAAAGGTCAAGCTGCTTTGACACCATGCAGTTTTGATAAGGTGCTTCCATGATTACGCTACAAAAAACACTGTGACCTTAAAGTTACTATCAGTGCAAGTTTGATGGAAATATGAAAAAGCGATTCGTGTAACCAAGAAATGTTACATATCAAAATGCATCAACAAGTCCATCTGAGATTAATACATAACCAAATTTATAAAATGCTGTTATTAAGGGATTGGTGTCCTAGAACCGCTTCTGAGGTAACGTTGACTATGTATCAGGATTCCATTCTGCTACACCTTTCAAGAGGTAAACAAACTAATAGGAAGGAGATGTGATAAAGCACAACAGTTTTTTTTTTTTTTTTTTTTTTTTCCCTCCCCCCGTCAGTTACAAAAATATTGATTCCGTGATCTATCTGCTGAAATAAATTGTGATTTCTTGTTACAATTTCAGCAGGGCTGGTTGTTTCAAAAATAAAAAGGAAGGAAAAGTTTAAAAGAGAGAAATGAATTCTTATAAAATTGCAACATGAACTGACACTTGTTAATAACACTGTCTTCTGCCAGTGAACAAAACGTTACATGGCATAGGAAGTATCTCCTGTCACTAAAAATGCTATGAGATTTATCCACTGGGAAAGCTGGAGCCTATTTAAGCTATTTACAAAGTTAGAACACTATGAATTTATTATAATATTAGATACATAACAGAAATACAGCTTCTCACTGACATATTACTATGTATTCCCTGCATTTGCATCAAATCTAGGTTAGATTTGCTACTAAATTGTAAGGTCAATACACCAAGAGACACAAGGCATTCTGAATGGCACCAAATGGTGTCGTATCTTACTTGAGTAGTTGTTTCTACAGACAGAAGTGAAGCATTCCAGGACATACAAGACAGGGTAATAACATGCAACAGAAAAACAAAGAAAAGAATAAAAGACAAAAACAGAATGAAGGAATGAGAAAGGGTGGAGTAGATGGAAACAGCCTGTAGTGGTAAAACACATTGTCAAGGAGCAGCTGCAGACAATGAAGTTAGGACAATATATGGAGAAATAAACAGGAGCAGATATATGTAATATATATGCATATATATATAAAAGGAAGGTGATGCAGCCACATAAAAAAGCATATTCACACAATCTCAAATTCATCTCAAAATTCTTAAATCTCTAATTTTTTTTTTTTTTTTTTTTTTTTTTTTAGAATAGCAGGCTGCCATTAAAAATTATGTTTTGATGGCCTGGTAATAATAGATACATAACCTGCTAATGTGATCAATGTCTCCATTTACTCAGGATACAGGACTGTTGCATAGCTACGGATGATGACTAGTGACAACTCACATGAGGAAGCAAAACAGTAATGTTAACAGTTTCTGTTCGCACAGTTTTAAGATTACCAAATAAAAGAATAAACAAAAATAGCAGAGAACTCATAAAGGCAATGACAATCATTTACCATTATATAAAGAACAAAAGTTTTATCCCTGAACAAAAAGTATAAAGAGTAATTCATCAGGAAGGAGTCAGAGGCTCATTATTTCATGGAGTAGATGGAAATCATTTGCCACCACCAATCACTGGAAGCTTAGAAAAGTTTCCACTTTCCTCACGAACTGAAGGGGTATGAAGAAGCTTTTACATTTACATGATTTTATGAATTGAGACAATTACTGAAGTTTCAATACTACTTACCAAAATTTAATAGAATCACCGAATGGTTTGGGTTGGAAGGGACCTTAAAGCCCACCCAGTTCCAACCCCCTGCCATGGGCAGGGACACCTCCCACCAGACCAGGTTGCCCAAAGCCCCATCCAGCCTGGTCTTGAGCACCTCCAGGGATGGGGCATCCACAGCTTCTCTGGGCAGCCTGTTCCAATGCCTCTGAGAGAAGAATCTCCTCTGAATATCTAATATGTCTACCCTCTTTTAGTTTAAAGCCATTACTCCTTGTCCTGTCACCTCATAAAAAAGAGTTCTTCCCCAGCTTTCCTGTAGGCCCCCATTAGGTACTGGAAGGCCACTGTAAGGTCTCCCCGGAGCCTTCTCTTCTCCAGGATGTACAACCCCAACTCCTTCAGCCTATCTCCTTAGGAGAGGTGCTCCAGCCCCTAAATCATCCTCGTGGCCCTCCTCTGGACTTGTTCATGTCCTTTTTGTGCTGGGGGCCCCACAGCTGAATGCAGGGCTCCAGGTGGGGTTCCACAAGAGCAGAGCAGAAGGAGATAATCGCCTCCCTCACCCTGCTGGCCTCGCTGCTTCTGATGCAGCCCAGGATACAGGTGGCTTTCTGGGCTACAAGCACACATACAATTACTACTTAAAAATCTGAAAGTTATCTGGCTTAGATAACAAGTCAACACAGACCATCAGAATTAATCACCTCAGTGTTATCCTGAAGTATCAGCAAAATCATTTCTTAACTTGTTCTTGACTCAACAGTGAATACTGTAAAACTCTGTTGAAGTGAAACATAAGTTATTCCTTCAGAGAGTTTGTAGAAGTAAGCTCACTTGTGACTATCTACAGTAACTGAAATACTTCTTTTCCCTGGACACAAGAGCATTCCACCTATGTCCACTTCAATATTTTCTATTAGATTAGCATCTGAGCACTCTGACTTTTAGAAGTGTCATAAATGTAATTTTCATAGGGATTCATCATCTATCAATTACACATTTGATAGTCATTGATTGTTGAAACTTTACTTATAATGAAACCACAAATATAATGCAGGAAAAAAGAAAAAAAAAATCAATTTTCAGTTACTCTACTACCGACTCCTACTCTAGTTTTAGAATCACTTAAGTTCTTCATTAAATTCTCTTAAATTCTTCATAATAACCAAAGCAGTTCTTGGTACAAGGCAGCTCCTGAATTTAAAGTAGTTATTAGCACAGATAGGAAATAGGTAACCTGAAAGGTTGAAGTAAATTGTATTTCTGAATATACATATTTGCCAGAACTTGATGCTAGTTATTCAATTAATTTTGTGATTTTATAAACTCTTTCAAGAGTCATTTTAGAATGCTATGCTTAAAAATGCTCTGGTGTAACATGTTAAAACAATGTCAATGAGTAACCGTAGTGCACACATACTCCCATGGCATTGCACTTGCTGTCCAACAAACTTGCTCAGCAAACAGTTACTCAAACTTAGGAGCACAGCCATAGGATTTTCACAAAAGTTGCTGGAACTCAAACACCCAGGTATATCTGCACACATTATGCAGATAGCTATCCCTGATATGATCATCTCTACCAATATATAGGCTACAGTATGATCCCATGCACTCTGTTAGGATGTACTCTCCACTTTTTAGGGACATAAAGGTATTCCTTCCTTGTTAAAGGACACTTTTTTTCACATACTGTAAGAGTATACCATTTCCTGGAACTGTTATCAGAAAATTATTATGATTTTAATACCCACTCTGAGTAGATAAATTAAACTGGTTTATCTTTCAGAGATTTTTATATACCAGCACTGTGTTCGTCCTATTATCAACACACAGTTGCTGTCAGTTTCAGTTTTCCACTTGTTACTGTCAAATGGTTCCAGAGAATAATGATATAGTATAAGACTTTTACAAGAAAAAGATATAATCTTTTATTTTCATTAGAATTACCCCATTTCCTTAGTCTTCTGTGACTACTAAAGATATCACCAGCTGTCTCTATTTCTCATGCAATACCAATTGCATGACTTGTGACATTTTTTGACTTGTGACACTTGCATATATCTTGTGCAGCTTGTGACACCTTATGACTTGTGACAAAAGCCTGGAGCATCTCAATTTTATCTCTCTTTTTTTTTTTTTTTTTTTTTCCTCATTAGAGACCTAACTTGTGAAAAAGCATAATTCACGTACTTTCTGCTAGAGGAGTTTACCTCTAACAGGAGGGAAAGACATGCCAGCATGTCCTTTGGAATAATTTCTGCATTAATACACTCTTCAGAAGGATAAAGAGAAAGAATGAATTCAGTTTCCTGAATTACTCAAAGAAAGTCACGGTACTCTCTCCAAATGTTATCAGATCAGGAAAATTCTGAGATGCCTGTTGCAGCTGACTGCAGATACAGCTAGTTAATACAGCCAACTTCACTCAATCCACTTACTGTCAGGCAGGTATTTTCTTCTTTTTCCACTGCAGATAAAATAATCAAAATACTCTCCCTGATGACTTTACTTAGCTTATTGCCTTTGTATGAACAGAACAGAAGCAAAACATAACCTTTTTTTTCCTATGTATATTTATACTATTGCTATATATACACATACTTTCCATTTTTAGTACTCACTTTATGCACCACAAAAAGACAACCTGGTCCTTTTGAATCACTGGTGTCAACTGGGGCAGCACAGGTATTTCACAGTTTGGTATTTTCAAAACCTGGAGGACTTCATAAAACAAGATAATTTTGGCTATGGGAAATGAGTAAAATTCATTCGTTTCTCACTGAAGAAAAAAAAAAAGAGAGAGAGAGAGAAGGAAAAAAAAATCTATATGAAGGTGTCTACCTGACAGCAAAACTGCACTCTGTTAGTGGAGGGTTTTCTCAGTTACCTAAGCAAATTCATTTTAGGTGCCTCAAGGTAACCCAGATGTGGGAAACCACACATCCTCCTCCTACAGCAACAACTACTGTCAAGACAGGACGGCAGAGAACCCAGATGTCCATCTTCAGTCAACTGAATTGTGCTCTCATTAGCTACTTTAAAAGTAGCCTTGGAAATAATTTCCTTTAAAAAAAAACACCTGTAAACACAAGCACAGTATTTAACTAATATGCATATTGACAATTATGGTGTTTCTCTCAAAAGAGAAGGAGGCTGACAAGAATTTTACTCAAAAGGACACTACAGCAGATCAAAACCTAAAGACAGTGAGTTGGATAATCTTTGAACGTGGTATCATATTTGCAAAAGTTTAGCAGGTCTCAGGAGGTTGAAATTGGATTGGAAATTCCTTCAGAGTAAGTTAACTCCCAGGGGTTAACTGTTTGTGTAGACAGTGATATTGATCGAGAGAGACCTCTTTATATTTGAGCTGACGTTTCAGTAGGATCCTTTTCCTTATGAAAGATCTTATACTTTCCTTAGCATCTGTAAATATTAGCTCAATTGCTGCAACTTATTCATAAGAGACAAAAAACAACAACAGCCAAACAAAAACATGCAGTATCTCAACTTGCCAAGCCAAATTCAGGTTCCAAGGAGGAACCTGACTTCTGCTAACTACTAAAGAAACTCAGGCTTGTGTTAACTTTTTAGAACATTTTGCCGTGTAAATAAAAATTTAATTGCCAGAAAAAATGAATGAATCATAGACATATCTGTAAGGCAACCTTCTAGTGACCTCACTCAAGTCATATCCCTCTAACTCCAGTAGGTATTCCAAAACCTTACAGAGCTGCACTTGAATGAAAACAGCATTTTGTATCCAGCCATATAAATTATTTTAAACTAGTCACTTCTGTTGTTAATTAGGAATTTCTGGACACTGTGCAAAAAGACTGCGAGTCCATGCTCATCATTTACACAATAAGCTGGGAGCTGCAGTACACATGGTAAAGAGACTGACCGAGTCAGAGATTATACCTGAAAATGACAGTATAATCAATAAGCACTAATGATGGATAGATGAGAAGCAGATTTTACAGATGGCCTCAGCTCCTGGGTATGAAGAGCTGCTTTTTGGATAGGCATGGACCTTGAAGTAAGCCTGTCAGCCAAGAATGGATTCAGTAAACGTCTTTGCTGGAAACATGGGCTGGAAAAATGAGAAACATTTGCTGTCACTGTCTGCTCATCAGCTTGATGACAGAACTAAAGAAAACACATGAATCAGCATACATGTCTAAAAATGATTATTTGGCAATATAGGGTCTTCAATCAGTTTTGCATTCATCACAGATAAATGTCTGGCATGTTCAAAGACGTACGTGCAGGTGCCAAGTATATCAAGCGACCTAAGACAAGAATTTACTGGCATGCTTAGGCACACTTGCATTTTCTGTTGGAGTGAGGGACTGAATGGATTTGTTATTAGCATATTTCTGGGCTCAGCTGAGCAAACAATAACAGAAGATGCTGGTTTTGGTTTACTGACTGAACTGGCTGCAAATTTACTGATCATTCAGATTTAAAAAATTCTGAAGAATTAAGTGAGTGTTGTATAAGACACATTGTATAATGACAGTAACAATTTCATTAAAGTTTTAGATACTTCTGTTGTCTTAGATTAACACAAGAAAAGATAATCCCAAACTGAGAACAGTTTATCAATCATTAGGCTTAATGAGAAGATAACAGAGGCACAGAGCATACTTAAGGGGAGGGAGGGATATTTTCTTTTACTATAGATATTTGTCTCAGATTTAAGATTTGCCTTCACTTATGGGAATGAGAAAGCAATAAGCATGAAAATTCCCTTATCATATATAGACACTTCCTTTATTGCCCAAAGACTAGCATTTCAAATGGAGAATTTATTCCTACTCTCATGAAAACAGCCTTTAAGCAGGAATTAGAAAGGCAGGTGCAAGTTGGACGAAGAGTGGAATCATATATATATACACATACACATTATCGTTATGTATATAAAATTATACAGTATTAAGAACCCAGTAACCCATGTTGATGGGTTACTGCAGACACTTCAGAAGTATAATGGCTTCCCCTACAAAGACAGGTCTGATAAAACTGATACTTTGCTCTCAGTCCAATTTGCTATTGAGAAGACAGCACAGGCTACTGAAAGGCTATTACAAAGTAAGAGGAAAAAATAATCCTTCCCATAAATTTATGCATTTTCCTTGAAGCAGTATTATTTAAGTTGGAAAGCAAAACAACAACAACAACGAAGTATTCACTGCTGATCTGAATAAAGTTGACTTTGCAATTCTTTAGAGAACCTAGAACTCAAGCTTTCAGTAGGTTGAATTTGCTATAAGCCCCAAAATGGAATGCTTGATATTAACATGAAACCAACTAGACTCCTTAAAATGTAGTATCTTTAATTGTATTTTTAATTTCTTAATATATGCCTTTGCATTTAGAATCAAGAAAGACTGATGCGAAGAAAGACTGTGTACTATTACCGTGGACTTATACCAAAGCAATGTTCATTTGCATCAAGAACTGAAGCATGTCTACAATGCTTACTTAACCTGAAATGGTCTTCTGGAACAGGAAGTCCTCTGTGGTATCTTGGGCAAATTCTTTGCAAGACAGCTGTAAAACCTGACTGAAGTACACTTGCCTGAAACATGCTGGTGGTTCCCTCCCTGAAAAAGCAGTGATGAGGATACTTTTCCCCCAAAGCAGAGCTTTTTTGGGGGTATTTAAACCAACTAGTACCACAACTTAATGTCATGACTATTAATGATGTTTCAGTTCAAGAAACATTTGGACAATGCTCTCAGACAAATGGTTTGGTTTTTGGGTGGTCCTGTGTGAAGCCAGGAGTTGGACTCAATTATCTTTGTAAGACCCTTCCATCTCAGGATATTCTATGATTATACAAGTTCAAAGCAGTAATAAGTGATTCGGACCATCTAAATTTTGTGCTGTATCTTTCTCTATTCAGACTGAACAAGAAGCAATCCTCGAATTAAAACACAATTTTTGAGGAGATAATTTAGACTCCAGTAGTAGGCTATCTGAATACATTCCTTTAAGATGTGCATTTGCAGAGGAACACAGCATACAGATGAACATAGCAGTGACCATACTTGGTATATCAAGTCACTATCTTGTTTCTGATAAAAAGCATGCTTATGAAAAGAAACTTAAGAAACATTTCAGGCCAAGGACTGATTCAGTCATTGGCACGTTCATCCATCTCTTCACACTTGAGACTGATTGAGAACTCCTGTGCCAGCGACTGCCTGTGGACTATCCCAACTGATGGTTACCAGTGAACTTACAGTCCATCAGTCTGAAAAGCATGCTTTGAGTTCCTTTATGTGTGTGCCCTCCACAACATCCTGTAGCAATGATTTTCACAGCTTAATTATTTAATAATTTGTTTTATTTTATTGCTGGTAATTTCACTGTGTGTTCTCACAGAATGAGAAATGGTGAATAATGAGCCCATTTTCACTTTTTTTTTTGTACTACTCAATGTCATTGACTTCTATCATATTAGCTTTTAGCACCTCTTTTACAAGCTGAAGAGCTCTAATCTGTTTGATCATCTGTTGAAGAGAGTACAGCATCTCCTTGACATGCTTTCTGCCTTTTGCTGAGTTGTTTATAAACTTGTATTTATTTTTTGAGACAGAAGAACTGTAACTGCATACAATATTTAAGACAAGCAGAAATATTTTTTTCATGATGAAATTTTTATTTTAAATGCTGTTCATGGCTTCTATTCTAATTCCTAATATTTCATTCACTTTTCTGATTTTCTGATATTTGTCTGATTCCAGAACTCCTATTTGAAAAGCCAAGGGTATTCAGACGGATAACCGAGGGCAAGGGCCAAAGCAAAGATCCTTTAAGATCCTTTGAGAAGTTCCTTAGTGTATACTGAAAATAAAAGTTACATTTCCAGGAAGTAATACAGATGTTTTACTAGCAGCTACCTTGATTAATTCACTGTTATTCAGCTAAAGCTCTCACCTTCCTACTAGCTTACTTCTTCAAATAATTTATGAGTTCATTGTACAGCATGTGTTCTAGCACCTCTTATCCCAACACCTCAATGGTAATCTGTCTCATCTGGGAAAAAAGTGACCATTTATTCCTACAATCATTTCCCCATGTTTTAAATACCTATTTGCCCTTAGAAGAAGCTGTTCTTTTTTTTTTTTTTGAGAGAGAGTTTTTGGTAAGAAATTTTAAAAACCTCGATGAAATTTATTGATAGTTATCCTGTATGTCATTGTTTATATCAAAAGATGAACCCCAAACAATTATCTCACAGGACTGTATTCCAGAACTGTTTGTCATATCAATCGCAAGGAATAAGTTATCATGATGAAGCACTTGACAAGTAGACTAGGGATATACATAAGCACTCTCTCATTGCCAGCAAAGGAGACCTCAATCAGATTTGGCACACACAACCTGGGAAGCAAACTCTTCTGAATTTTAAACCATCTCTTTAATAGCATATTTTCCTTGTAGATATGTGATGGAGAAGGAGGAAAGCAGCAGCAAGAATCAAAAACATCCTTCAGTGAACAGAACTTTAAACAGAGAAAGTGGAAGCAATAGAGGACAACATGACAAAAAGCCTACAAAGACTGCCTGTTGGAATGAACTGATCCTCCAAAGTGATCAAACCCTAGTGGAGAAAAAAGGCACACAAAGTTCAGTACACCAAAAGATCTGAATTTCCACAATCAGTACACGATCAGGTAGAAGCTGTTAAGATTCATCTTTTCCTGGTATTCAGTATGTTTTCAGAGCATCTGCCTTTTTTTTTTTTTTTTTTAACTTCCATTTTTCCCTATTATAGAATAACTGGAAAAAAGATGTTCATCATCCTTCCTGCTGACACCGGTCACAACATAAAGCAGAAAGGGAACTTCATAAAACCAGCAAGTGATTCTAAAATAAGTGTAAGGTAGCTCTGCTCTGTCAGTTAAAATGGAAATATCCCTCAGAGCATGTATTTTTCACTTAAATTAAATTTATTAAAATTATTAAACAGTCTAAAAGGAAACACAAGAATCCTCCCTCCCTACAGAATTTCAAAATTGTTCTTCATTATTCTTCAGTTATTTAGGAAACTGGGTGGTGAAGCCAAAGTATCAAGTGTTTTGCTAAAACTAGACATATTTTCAGGATTGCAATAGTAGAGTTAGTTGCTGCATACTATTTGGCATGATCCCCATAACCTGCACCATTTTTCCAGGTAAAAAAAGAAATTAAATTCTCATCTTGCTTTCTCCTAATTAAAACTTAGTATAGAGAATTATTTCCCTAAAGTAAAATGAAAACATGAAAAAAAAGTCAACTGGTTTTGGACAAGTTGCTAAAGAACCTTCTTCTTCTTTAAAAAAATATATTCAAAGGTATTCTGAAAATATTAATATTTTTTTTCCAAATAACAAAATGAAATGATCTTATGAAAATTCATACATCTGCTCTTTTGAAAAGCTGTTGTACACTCAACAACATAATTAAATGTTTTTCTAACCTTTTCAATTAAAAGTTTTATTTAAAATTTTAGAATCTCCTTTTAGAAGAACTAGCCTGACTGCAGACATCTAGTTCCAAATACTTCCAGACTGGCTGATCTCAGTCTGAATCCTTCTACGGATAGAGCACCCAATATATGTGACAAAATATATTTCTTCCAGTTTGACAAAAACAAAGGAAGGAAACAAAATCCTGCCACTAAAAAATAATAATTAATCAAAATAAAGTATTTTCAAGAGACATGATTTTAAGATCAAATAAACAATAACAGAAACAACAAAAAACACAACACCTTTAATCCTGTTGAATTAAGCTGTAAGAGTCTGAATAACAGGGTAAACTAATTGATGAAAAGTCGATCTCACTTGATGATAACACATCCAAAACATCACGGTTTCTTGACAAACAAAAGGCTACCTGGGTGTCCTCCCCCTTGCTTTTTGCTTTACACAGTACACAGTACTATCAGGAGCTGTCAAACTTCATCGCCAGTTCCTGAAGTTGATGTAAGAACAATCTGCATGCATTTTGAACTTCCTGAAACTCCAAAACACTGAAATGAAGGAATTGCTTCTCTAAACAGCATTGATCCTGAATGAGGCAAGTGCCAACCCGTGAAGTAAATATCCATATTTTCACCGACTGCAGAGTAAACAAGCATATTGGCATGAGTCTGGTTAACCTACCAGAAAAGGGTAAAGGAATAAACACTAAATGCTCATGCATCTGCCATCTGGGTAAATATACTATACAATGTTAGCTGGAGAACACACTGAACCAAGAACATATACGCTACCATACAGCAAACATACCATACTCTATCATAGATACAAACTGAAGCAATTCCCTAACCATATGTTTTCTGCTCACCAACGCCCACTGGTCGCAGGCCACTGCAAAGAAACTGATGGAGTCATAAGATGGATGTCTCTAATTGCCTTAAAGATTTTTTGTTTTAATAGACTGAGTGCTTGTCACACTAATGAGGCTACTAAAGTTGTTCAATTTGACTCATCTTGCACCGACCAAAGCGATTAACAAACTTCTTGGGATCACCTTGATTTAGCCAGACACTAAGATAAGGCAACACTAAGACCTCTCTGTCTACAGTGAACACTTGCCACAGAATCAGACAGTCCGGACAGCTGTACAAAAATAAGTAGCCTGCAAGTCGTATGAATGAACTAGTTTCTTGAATCACTAGGGAGATACCTGCCAGGTTCACCACTAGGAACTGAACTTGCAAATGCGGATACTGAGTTTCTGCAAGTAAAGAATCCACACCAGCCTTCCTGTACCTGAGCGCAAGAAAACAACTGCAGTTTTTGTCTTTGGCTTGCACTGTGGAAATAGATATGACTAAGGATGTAAGCAGCATCCGTGATCAGGGGAAGTACTGACTTCTTTGGTGTATCTTAGCGCTTGCAAAGGGTCCTTGAAACCACATAAAACCAGAAACTTGGAAGGCAGCAGAGGAAAATGGATCAAAAACCACATGCTGCTGTGTCCACTATCCTCAAAGAGGCTAGAGACATTATCCGCAAGGTAAGCTGCTGACTCTGGTCTGTAGACCCTCAAGGTAGATGACAGTTGAACGACCACTTTCTTCTAGGTCCACATGGAAGATCTGACAGAATAGCTACAATCTTGAACATTTTTAGAACAAAGTACTTTGAATCAAAGAAGATGACTTTGAATCAAATATGTATTCCTTCAAAAAAAGGTTCTTCAGACACATGCGCTTCTTTGGAAAGCTCTGAAAACTGCATTTAGGACATGCAGCAGAAATTAAAAGCCAAAGCATCCAGAAGGTGCAATTTATTCCCAGCAGTACGTATGGCCACTAGCACTGGGTATCTCCAGCACTGATGAATCCTTAGCATCAACTGGGAATTCTGCAGAGGCAGCAACTTCTCCAGATGTTGAAACTTGTGCCTGGAGAGGGAAAACAAACAAACAAACAAACAAAAAAACACACACACACAGAGCACAAGAATTGCCTTTTTTTTTTTTTTAAAGTCAAATGGATGGACTAAGAGAGAACACTCTCTTACTCCTGGACTTTATTACCTGGTCCTGAGAGCACAGACCTCACCAAAGTACCCAAAATGTACCTTTATGCTGCATATGTGTAAAAGCATTCTCAAGCCATGCATGTAAAAGAAGTAATCCTCCCTTCTACTGATAGAAAAAGTGAAGATGGGGACTGCTGAACTGCTGGAATGTTCTCCTTCAACATCCCTAAGTATGCAAAGTTACTGCAAGACTGAAATAGAGAAAGATAGTCGCGAATATCCACTCTAGCAGATCTTGGCCTCCTTTATAATGCTTAACAAACTCATCACATGCTTGAAAAGATCCTGAGAGGACTTCCAATCATCTAGGTAACTGGGTCTAACTTCTGTCCAGGTCCATGAAGAACACAGGTCATCCAAGGACAAATGTCCCAAGAGAAGCAATGATATAAGCTTGTACTTCAGAGAAGAGGATGGCTTTGACTGGCACCAAGACACAGTAACTGATTTTTTAAAACCTGAACATTCTTTCTAAAGAAGAGGCTTCAAACCCAACATCAGCTCACATGACAGTGACTTGGTGGAAGGCCCTCTCTAGACTTCCACTGTGACTTCACCGGTAAGCAGTTTTCAAAACTGCTTAAAACCTTCTTTCTCAAATGGTTTTGGGGAGTTTGCTTCTGAGAGTGAAGTGAGAAATTCCACTGTATTTAATCAGTCCGTTTTTTCCATTTCAGTTCTCTTTTTGTGTTTGATTGAAGTATTTGTAGACTTGTGACACTAGCACCAGGAAAAGACTGAGTACATTTTAGCTGCATACATGTGTACCTCTGTGAAAAATGTATTTAAAAAGAAAGAGATTCTTAAATCTCTTACCAAAAATCTTTGTACAAATTTTCATAGAAGAATTATGTCTAAAATAAACAAGGGAAGTTATATTGCTCTATGACTTTTCACAAATAATTTTGCAAATTAGTTTACAATTCCTCACTCACACAAACTTTATTTTGGAAAACTGACAGATATTTAAAGAACTTCTTTATTTCTGAAATCAAATTTCTGGCTTTAGCATACTTAAATATAAGCTATTTTGTATTTTTTGTGATTAATGCTTGTCTTTGTTTTGCACACAGTTTGCAGTTTCTTGAATCCTGAAACATTTTCCTCAAAACCGTCCTATTCTAAAATGTATTCCTTACAAATGTACTTTTCTGTAACAGAGAAACATGTTTTTGCTAATAATTTTTATGATAATAAATAGTAATGGCTCACTATACTAAAACCCAAATTCCATAGATCAGTTCTTACAAACCTGCAGAGACAGCTTCTATTTGTTTTCTAGACACATAATACTATAAAGTTTTTAGATTTGTTTATAATAAATGTTCATCAACATAACAGAAGTGGTGGGTGCTTAATGCAGAACCACAAATAAGTAATTTATCTGGATATTTTTGTATAATTTACATATGTTGCAGTTCACAAAACTAATCCTTCAATTTCAGAAGCTGATTATTTGTGTGACTTAAATCAACAGCAATATTGACAAATATATTAATTTGGAATATCATGGTGTGTCTCTCCACTGAAGTGGAAAAAAGATAATTAGGTGTTCAGTATTGTTCTGTTAAATTTAAGCCACAACATATTAGCAAGAAGCAAGTAAATTTAAGATCAAATTTAATAAAATGAACATTTATTAAGAGACTTTAGATTGCTACAATTTTTAGGGACACCCACCCCTAACAGTCAGTTTTTACTACTAAGTTTAGTTTCCTCTAATGTTTCATAAATGTGTACAATTGCTGACCCTGCATGACCTTTAGACTTCATATAAAGCATACATATAAATTCTGTAAATTCTACATCTAAACATATAAACTCTACTGTAATTTGGCATATTAATTCAGTAATTTGGCATATTATTTTCCATTATTTGCTGACTAAAAACACTTACTATAAATAATTGTCAGAAACTAAGAAGTAAAACTACCACTTATATTCCTTTGGTAATTTTCATGAGGTTTGTGAACAGCATTTTGATTACAAATAGTATACGTGATATGATTACAATGTACCTATCCCAGGGTTATTTTGACCTGACATCCAGGAAAAGGTATTTTGCTGCTCAATGAAAAACTATTGTATTAGAAAGAATTTCCAAACTGAAAGCCCCAGGAATATATTCCTTGAAAACTACAGTTTCTGGTGACAAAAAACTACACAGCAGAAATACATACAAGTGCTTTGGGTTTTACCAGAGTTGATAATAGACAGTAACACCCTTATTTATGCACTCATATAGTATCTCAGATGGTATCTCCAGAATGAAACACACTGCGCTTTTTAAAAAACATGTTCCAATACCATATTCAGAGAATCTTTACCATTAATTCATTGACAAATAGAAAGATTTAAGAGGATCTCCTCCGGTCCATCCTGCTAGATACTTATTGTTTTATTAATAGCTTAGTTGACAGAATATACTTGTAAATCTGCATGTGACGCTAGCTTAGGACAACTAACAATCTGATGGTAAATAGGATTAGAATTCAGAATAGCCCTAGGAAATTGAAGACACAATCTAGGAGAAAATAAAGATGCAATTAAAGAAGGTAAATACATAGTTTGCATAAGAACAATCAACTGTGAAAATACAGGATGAGGAAAAATAGTATGCAGCTATTCTTCAGAAAGACATTTTGGTGGCTATTGTTCCAAAGAGAGTTAAAAGTGAACAGCAATAGCATACTCTTGCATAAAAGACAACACACTGGGTTTATAAGTACTGCCTTGAGTATAAACTAATTTTTCCACTTTACTTGTTGGTAAGTCTACAGCTTCATCCTTTATAGATGATACTCTACCTGAATAACATGAACTGAAAGGAGTTCAGCAGAAAATATTAACTACCAAAGGTCTATAAAAGATCTAAAAAGAAAGCTGAACAAAATTAGGAGTTTTTCAGTTGAGTGGAGAACGAATGGATATGCAAGTGAAGACAGGTTAAAACACACAGAACAGGCATGCAAAGTGAGAGCTCAATCTGCTGTCTGCAAGAATACTACTTGGTCGTGGCCACCAGAAGGAACAGTTTCCCAAAAGCTAGCCATCATGTGCACTTTCTACAGATTTGCACTATGCACTCCTCAAACCTTGTACTCCTCTTGAACCTGTAAGTAAAATGGATTTTTCTCCTGATGGCATTTCATTTCTTGACAGTCTCTTTCTCCTACAGAGATAGTACACTCAGTTAACCAGTTTCACCATGATTTACCTAATCCAACAACACCAGTTTTTTTTTCTATCATGGTTTAACAGAAGCCTTCAAGAGAAGACTTTAGATTACAGCAGTACAAGGCTTGGAAACAGAAGCTAGAAAAGTGTTATAAATGCAACATAGTCTTCAGCTAAAAGCAAATGTCTCAATGCCCAGGTATATTTTTACCTGAAGTCCTCAAGGTACATGTTATTTTCAAAAGCTGGTAACTTAGTTTTTAAGGAAAAAGTTTGTGGTCAAAAAAAGCCCTGAATTCCTGATTTTTTTCCCTCCTTCCCAAACTTCCCATATTTCTATACCTTAACAGCATTGCATATACCTCCTTGCTTCACCTGGCCATTTTAACTGCTTAAGATTTCACATGCTGTAAAAGAACACTTACTTGACCCACAGTAATGTTTAAGCGTATTATTTCTAGCATGATCTGGTTTTGATAGCAATGACTCTATACAATTTGAACACGTTATGAGAACAGGAAGCTTGTAAGCACATGAAGCATTTTCTTCATTATGTTATAACAAGGTAAAATTCTACACTCCACCTCCGGGTAGCTTAAGCACTGCTGCATCAACAATACTTTTTAGTGTTTAACTGAGATACCACAACGAAGAAAATGTATCAAATACCTGTTTACAGAATTGAACACTGAATCCATAGGCATCCAATATTAAAACTGTAGTCAAAATTCTAAGTTAGACCCTAGTTCACTACAGTAATTCCTTATTTTACCACTTAGTTACCTCCTAGCTGTCAATTTACAAGCGATATATTCACTTTCACAAAAATGCATTGAAAAGTTAGTCAATGACAGTTCAGAGTGACATCTTCTAATGCAGTACACATGCTTGCTGCTATGCAAACCAAGTTTTAACTGTCATGCTGTCAAGAAAAACGATAATTCCCTAGTCATATCTATCTTTCTAAGCAAGTATGAACTACAGAACATTTGACAATAGAAAATTGTTTCATATATTTAAGAAATTCTGTCACTTGCATGAAAACTTAGGAATAAGTTACATTTGAAGCTGACAAGGAGAAAAAAAAACACAGAACACATAGAGGTGGAGAGCATTTCAAGTTTTATACATAATTTGTACTTATCTTTTTTCAGCCCTTAGTTGACTGCAACTTAAAATCCATTAATAAAAAAACTGAGCGTACATAAAAATGCAGTCTCAAAGCTGCACTTGGTCAATAACTTTGATGGACCTTCATAGAGAATATAACTGTGTTTATTAAAAAAAAACACAACACAAACTCAATCTGAAATTCAGATTAAGTATAGTGCCTTATCAATGTCCAATGAATAATCATTGGGATTACCCGCAGTAACAGATGAATGTTGCTCAGTTTATTCTCCTTTTGAATGCTCCCCTAAATTTGTTACATCGTAAAGTAAATAAATAAAAATTATACATGCTTTTCTAATCTGGAGAAATTAAGATCTTCACATTTGATTTCTTTCTTTGGATGTTTCAAGGAATATAGTGAGATTACATTGGCACTATGAAAACATGACAAAGTGGATGTAAAACGTTCGTAATTGCAGATAATACAATTCTTAAAGTAGCTTCTCTCGGATTTAACCAATGGAATAAGCACAGCACATCGTTTATGAGGAGGGACCTTGCCTTTGGCAAATCTTGCGTAATTGAAGTGACTTAAATCTTTTCACTCTCAGGGCAGTTTGCAATGCACTTCTTTGGGCTGGTACGGAAGCAGGCTTCTGAAGATACCGATATATATATATATATTTTCTTTAAGATGGTTCAATGTTGCTTTGTAGCTAAGGTACCCAGAACCTCTGTGGGGCACTCTGCTCACTTTTCACTCCTTAAATGATTTTAGAAGAAATAAGCAAAAAGATGTGAAACTGACTTAGTGTCTTTGATACAAACTCTGAGCAAAGGAAAGCAAAGCACCACCGTGGCACACTTAAAGCGGGATTCCGCCTCCCACCGCGCTAATCAAACCCCACACCCTGTCTTTAAAGTTGTCAGCGAGCCCACGGATGCCCAGCAAAGCATGATTCACGACGAGCCGCGGCGTGTGTACAGCCAGGCACAACAAACACACCCAAGTCCCCGGCGCAGCGCTGCGCGTTACTACTTTCTGCTAACGTTTTGTTTGTTGCTTTCTTCTTCCTAAACACACCCGGGCTGTCAGGGAGGGCACCGAGCCCCAGGGAAGGCTGCCCCCTCCATCCCCCCCCGGACACACACCGGCTCCTATCTCTGTAAAGAGCCGGGCACGGAGCCCCCGGGGCACGGGTCCCGCCGGGAGAAGGGTCCTGCAGCCCCCGGGAGGGAACTTTTCGCCGGGCCGGGCCGGGGCCGAGGCGAGGGCGCTCGTTACCTGATGCCGCCGCTGGGCTCCAGGGCAGGGTCCCCGCGGCTCGCTGCATGCCCGAGGGGCTTCATCCGGCTTCCTCCCCGCAGGCAGCGCCGCCTTCCCCGCCGGCCCCGCAGCCTCGCCGGTGCGGCGAGGAGGGAAGGAGGAGCGGCGGCAGGGAGGAGAAGGGGCCGAGCAGGGGGCGGGCAGCGAGCTGTGCCCGCCCGTCGCCCCACAGCGGCGGGGGGGAAAGCGACCTTCCCTGCCCGGTGCTGACAGGGTTCGGGCTGCCTGGCGGTCACACGTCCCGGCCACGGAGGGAGGGGGGTGCCCGGGGCCCGGCGGCGCCGCCAGGGAGCGGTCGGTGGCCGTGGAAGGCGCTGCTGGCCCGCTGGGCGCCCGCGTGAGGCGGTCGCTGAGGCCGAGGCGTCCATTTGGGGCCGTGCGCCTTGGTGGGCAGGGACGGGTGGGACCTGGGGGCGTGCGGGCGGCTTTCGTGGGGGGCGCCGCGATGGAGGCATGGAGTATCTTGAGCTGGAAGGGACACGCAAGGATCATCGAGTCCAACTCCTGGCTCACCCAAAAAATAAACCATGTGTCTGAGAGCACTGTTCAAACACTTCTTGAACTCCAGCAGGCTCAGTGCCATGACCACTGCTCTGGGGAGCCTGTCCCAGTGCCCGACCACCCTCTGGGTGCAGAACCTTTCCCTCACCCCCAGCCTGACCCTCCCCTGTCCCAGCTCCATGCCGTTCCCTCGGGTCCTGTCGCTGTCCCCAGAGAGCAGAGCTCAGCGCCTGCCCCTCCGCTCCCCTCGTGAGGGAGCTGCAGGCCGCCATGAGGCCTCCCCTCAGCCTGCTCTGCTCTGGGCTGAGCAAACCAAGGGACCTCGGCCCCTCCTCATACGTCTTTGCTGGGCAGGACAGGTTGCAAGGGGCACAGAAGGAGCATAGGGTAGACACTTAGCGAGGTTGAGGAAGTATGGGATTGGGAAGTTTGGGAGAAGAAAATGGGATCCAAGAGGTTAGGAGGGAAATTGCCAATGACGTATGTCTTGTAGATTTGGAGGATAAATGACAAGTGTATTTTTTTTTTTTTTTTTTTTTTTTCTGGCAAATCTTACTATCCAAAGGGTGTACAGAAAGTCAGAGAAGAGTGAATGGAATCAGGATAACTGGAAAGGAGAAAAGAGTAGGAAAAAATTGACAGACAACAAGGGAGAAAATGAGTTTTGTAAATGGGCAAAGGGGGGTTGAAGAGAATGACAAGGTGTTTGGGGAGGCCCAAATTTTGTGGGGTTTGTGTGTGAGTAACCCGTGCATGGGGAAGAAATGCAATACAAAAGTGAAATGATGGGTGTGGAAGAGAAGTTTAGATTCTTTGTCATGGAGATCAGAGAATGAGCTATTAAGGAAGTGGTAAAGGATTTTTGTTTAAGGAAGATATGCATGAGTTGAAGGATTGGAAACATAGGAAACGAAGCACTTCAGGAACTGTTGGACAAGAAGGGACCTGGAGATCAAAAGAAGGGACTTGGGGATCAAAAGAACACGAAACAGCTTGAAAGAGCTAGCAAATCCTAGATGAACATGGGAATGGATTTGGTTGAAGGTAGTGGGAATATTGGTTATATGTGAAAGAGAAATTATATGCTGCGTAAACATTTTATGTAAGAATTGTGCGGCATAGCTTGCTGTGTTCTGGCAATTCATCCCATCCCCCATAGGTAGAGGGGAGCTGGATTCTCCAGACTGAACTCACCTTTATAGTCAGCGTAGCAAAGTGGATCCTAAGCATCGAAAAATAGTGGTAAAAGCAATATTGCCTGGAGACTTGATGTCAACCTAGCCCTTGAAGAAATGAGTTTTAACTTTTGGGCAACCCTGTTTGAAACACATGCAGTTGAGTAGATACATTGCTCCTTATGTTTACTTATGGTAAGTCCCTTAAATGTAAAATGAGATATGAGATGGGATACATGCTGGGATTAATGAAATTGGAGTAGGGATTCCTAGTTTTACAATGAAGTGTGTCATTGAAGTATTCACTGCAGAAATGAGAGGAGGAAATGATGAACACCAAATTCATATCTTCATCCAGGTTATTAATTGTGTGGAAAAACTCCTTCCCCCAATCACTTCCCACAACTTCCCGGTATGACCTAGAATACTTCAAAGTGTTTCTCATTTTTAGTCAGTTTCATTCTGGTCTCTTCCAACCCTCTTCTTAGTTGTTTTGGGACAGCTGTAGTGACCTACATAAAATCTGGCACAAGACTTGTGTTGTAACTCATAATGATAGGGATACTGTAGACACTTCTGCACAAGCTAGTGAGGGAATAGATTGAACAGGAAAAAAAATGGAAAAACTAGTCTTCTTTAATGTAGGACTATGTAATCCATATCTCTCCATTTGTTTTTCTCTTTCCAGTCTTTCTGCCATCTATTTTTCAGAATCTTCCTTCTTATGGCTCATCAATCTTACCACTGTATCAATGTCTAAAAGTAATTTTAAATATTTTGTATTTATAGATATTTTTAAACAATGTTGTTGCCAAAGATCTCAAGGATGATACTTTAGTAGCTGTCTTTTAGATAAAAATAGTGTGCCAGTCTGAACTGCCAGGTGCTATTGGAATATTGGTGAAAATAATAGTGGTTAATAATAAATGCCTAGCAGGTTGTTTATAGGAGTTGGACACATTGGTCCCTGTGGAGCTGCTGTCAAGCTGGTTCTAACTGCTGAAAATTCTGTACATCTGAAAGATGGAGAGATCAGCATTTTCAACTTATTTCTGAGCTTAGTGGTCCTTATGTTTTGATGGGAATTACGAACCAACCAAAATCAGTAGCTAACTGCGGGTTTTTTTGTATGTGTGTGAAAGATGTGCAGTCTACTACCAGTTGGTATTGTGTTTAGTATTTTTTTTCTCCCTTGAACCCCAGTTTATCAGAATCAGAAGTCATATACTGGAAAATATATTTTATTGGGTACATTAGTGAGTTAAATCAAAATTAGTGCACAAATCAGTAATTTCTTAAAATAGAAAAACAAAATCCCTGCTTTACATGATAAAAAAAAGTTTCTAGTGATCAACTTAAATCTACCTTGCAGAAGAGATTATCCAGAACAAGAGTGACACGCTGATGAGTGAAACTAGTTTAGGAACATTTGACTTGCTAGAACAGTGCAATATTTACTTGTAAGTATTTAGTGTGTATTTTCAGACAAGTATACCTTTATAAACTAGTTTCTCATAGTTATATACAAGCATATTTTCCTGTGGGAAAGCAAGTAATAGTTTTTGAAACAAACTAGAGCAAATGAAGCATGTACCTGCTAACATACCATAACGGTTGGGCTTGATGTGCTTGGAGGTCTTTTCCAATCTAAAAGATTCTATTATTCTGTAACATACATGTATTTGCACATTCAAAATAAAATTCTAAAAGTTATTGGTGCAAGCAAAATGTTCACGATATGTTAATCACTGGACAGAAGTAGAATTTGATGTGTTGATCACCTAGACTAAAAAGTAGCAATAACTTGTGCGTAGGAATTGTTTCTACCAAAAATGAAATCTTGTATTATTTATAGAAACTATTAAATTTCGGAAGGAAAATAATCTATTTTTGAGTGAGTGACTGTGCATTCACTTGTTTTTGAAGACAGACTGCTTGTGCCATGAAATAAGAAATCAGTGAGATGTAAATTTAATATCATTTGGTTTCGTAATGAACAGTTAGGTTTTGTGTCACCTATGTCATCATGAAAACAGCTGAGTTCACCTCCTCCTTCCTCACCTGTCCCTATTCACCCCTCATTGGTCACACTGGTCATGTCTTTTTTTTTTTTTCTGGATTCATATTCAACTGTAACAGAAGCTTTCCAATAAGGAAACTGGAAGTGGGAGCTGGGAATAGCTCATACAGACACCATGGATCCACCTGTACATGGCAAGCTCATAGTTTCTTATTCCTAGTTCTCCAAAAATACAGCCTTTGGCACACTGCATGACTTCCCACTGTATTGTCATGTGCCAGGCCTCTAACGTAGCCCTGCCCTGAGTGCCTAGCTACAGAGGTATACTGGACAGTGAAACATCTCTGTTCTTTCTGGGAAATCTATTTGGCTTGTCCTACACATCTCTCTTGGAATTAGATGCTAGCTGTTTTCTGAATCCAGTAGAAGATACAGGAGTTGTGTTGAAACGTTTCTCAAAGACTTGGTTGGTTACCTGAACATTTTGAATTAATCACCATTTGAACTTCTAGAGCCCACAGAATTGTACCTCTGTGACCATACTTATCTGTAGGGTCTTTAGTTTTTGTCTCTCAGTTCTGTTGATGCATTTAAGATTATAAACTCATAAGGACAACTTTTGCTCTTTTTACAGTGTCAAACACAAAGAGGTTTGATAGTAACTATGGAAATACAATAATAATACTGATAATAGTGACAATGATAGCAGTATCTTGCTACTAAAAAATTACGTGGGAAGCTAGAAGATACAGAACTCTTATCCTGTGAGGTTCTGTGACCAAAAAAAATATATATATATATAGTTTTTGCTCATAGTAGGAATTTGTCTCACAAACATTAGTATATTGTGATCTCTATTAATAATTACGTGAATGAACATTTGAATTTATAATGAAAACATCCATTCTTTTACCAAGCATCTGTTTGCTTTTGCAGCTCAGAAATATCTGATGTGAAATGTCTTTCAGCTTTCATTCTTTATTGTACTTGATGTCACAAGTATAAGTTATTACAGTCTTTCTTAAATCAAATTTTAAGCTGTCACATTAAAATAGTGGATTCATCCACCTTGACCAGCCTTTTTGTCAAAAGAAATTAGTTTTTCATTGTACAAAATGAGAAAAGAGCAAAGTTTTCTTATTTGTTCCATGGTTTACATTCAAACTGCAGCCATGAGAGCTGCAAAATCTTCATATCACATCTGAAGGTATCTCAGCATTCTAAATCTCCTGTGGATCTGCTCAGCTCTGAAGCAGGCAACTAAGCTCCTGAGGCATGCAGAAATTCAGACATCCTCCTCTTAGGTTTTTCTGTTTCTTGTTGCATTCCTCAGTTAGTGTACGGAATCCATCATCGTCTTGTACAGTCTTGTACAAGCATCTTGTACAGTCTATAAAAAGCTAAGAATATCGCTTGAGCACCCTGGAGAACATTTTTGGAGATTCCTGTCTACCCTTTGTCTACAGGAGCATAAACAATAATTTTAGGAAGCATTTGTAAGTAACTGAAGTTTTCAATTTATTCTGGCACCTATTGCACTGAGGGGACACAGTGAGTAGGTACTGGTTTGGTCCTAGGCTGATTTCCATGCAAACCTTCTAGGTCCCACCAAGAGGAAGCCCAGACAGGATAGTTTCCTTGCTGTTCCTTCCTTGAAGGGAGTGTGGATCAGGACCATTCCAAATTATATTCCCTTTGTCTAAAACAATTCTTCCAAATTATCCCTTCAGATTCTGTATGTATTCATTATTCCTTTCCTTGCTCCTTGTTTCCTTCACTCCTTTTGCTTTTTATTCTTAAAAATTATTATTTTTGAATGTGCACTGTCAAAGACTTCCTTCTTCAATGGAATTTTGCTATAATTCATTCAGACTACGTTTTGCTTCTCTTTTTATACCTTTTAGATCTGACCTATATGAATGTTCTGCGAGCAGAGCACACAGAGTTCTCATTTCTACCAATTCTCTACCTGCTAATATTGTATTATTTTCTTCTCGGTTACTAATTTTAACTTTTTTCTCTATCCACAGGGAAAGGGATAAACTAATTAGATTTTAAATGCCATACTGTAGTTCTAAATGAGGCATTATTCATTAAAAAATAACCTTTTGTTATGACAAATCTTGTTACTGTAGGGCACACATAGACTGTGAGTTATCTGTTTATTTATTTATAATTCTACCTGCTTAAGCAAAAATAGTCATTTATGTGATATAGCAGGATAAATGTTTTGCTAATATCACAGTAAAGGTCAGAAGCAAGAAAGTGTTATTGTAAAGCAATTGTGGTAGGGTGGCAATTACTTGAATAAGTAATTGTTTTAGAACAATGTATGTTAAATAGTGTATTATATTTAAACTTTTTAAAATACAATAACTAAGACTTTTTAAAAGTATACTAAGACTTTTTAAAATCATAAGCATTTAAAACATATAGTTGTACAAAGAAGTTTTTTGTTTGGTTGGTTGGTTTGGTTTTTGTTTTTTGTTATATGTGTGGTTTTAAGAAAGTCCTTTAATTTCCTTCTAAAAACTGGATTCACAACATTATTAACAAGTTTCACAAGTTTCTATTTTTTTTTTTTTTTCTTTCTAAATTGATCTTCCTCTCCTGACAAATTGCAATATACATGCATGTAGCATAACAGTTTTATTTTCAACTCTTCACTGTCAGCATAACAAGTATTTAGCTTTCCAGGACATTATACAGGGAACTGTGAATTTCTTGGGGTCTCTGCAGCCTTTCATTACTTTTGAAATTTCTTTTGTGGTATTGTTCAAACTTTAGCAAGAATGTAATATAGTCCTGGAGAGGTGTCAATCTGTTAACTCACAAATTCTTGTGTCATCCACTTGAACACATGCCCAGCACATAATGCCTTTGAAATTTACTTAGTAATGAGAAAAAATAATTGTAATAATAAAATCCAATGCTTCAGCTATGTTACTACATTAAAATGTTATTTTATGTCATTCTTTTATTGTGCGCTAGTTGTTTAGGAAATACTCTTGCAATATTGTGCTATATCTATCATAAAATTTGAAGTTTAATTTATACTGTTATGAGCACCTTTATTCACTTATTCTTTACTTTTAAGAGTAGGTAGCATATGTACCTGTAAGGAACACAAGGAAAGTCAGTATAAATAAAGAAACAAAATATTGTTTGTTACAACAATTAATACAGAGATAAATTAGTACACACTAGTCATAGCATGAACATGTCATGAGTTCTACCGTATTTGAAGGTTGTTAAGCGTATGTGCACCTCACTTCAGCTGTTGTACTGAATGTGCTTAACCACAGACGTGGTTAAATATTTACAGAGTCAACAATTAGTTTGTGCAAAGTAATACATAGAGGATTTCCTTGGTAGTACCTGCAGATAAAACCGTTTAGAATAATTCATCAGTATAGGATCTATTACAAATGCCATTAGGTCTTGTACAACTGTGTCACAAGTGGAAAAGCAATGTACGCATTTCTAGACTGGGTAGAACAAGAAAAAAATGGACCGTTATGAAATCCTCATACAACTTTTATTTTTTTCAAAATTGCTCATACCTAATTAAAGCAGCTTTCATCCTGTAATGTAGAGGCTACAGTGATAGGTGTTCCTCCATGAGAGGTGAGTGATGCAGTACACTCTTAATTTTTCCCTTACGGGCCCAGAGAAGTATTACTACAGTGTTCTTACAGAAGTTCAGAAAGACTCTGAATGTGTATTCTAGTGACAGATCACTTATGACTTGCAAGAAAATATACAAGCATGTAAGAGTACTGTCTTGTGTTTCTACAGTTCTGAAAAACAATTAAAGTAAACATATTTTCCCACTGAAAAATAAGGAATTGTAGCAACAGAAGAAAATAACTAGCTCTGTGAAATTAAAGCCTAGCTACAGAAAAATACAAGAATTTTCAGTAACAGTAACTGAGATAAAATAGTAATGAAGAAAGCCACTATTAAATCACAGTATTCTTTAACATAGCTTTTCTCTTTAAAAAAGAAAGAAAACAAAAACTATGTTTTAACATTAAGCATACATTCTATTCAGGATTGAATATTAAGAAAAGGTTCTTCACCAAGAGAGTGGTTGGGCACTGGAACAGACTCCCCAGGGCGGTGGTCACAGCCTGCTGGAGTTCCAAGAAGTGTTCAGACAATGCTCTCAGACACATGGTCTGATTTTTCACTGATCCTGTGTGGAGCCAGGACTTGGACTTGATGATCCTTGTGGGTCCCTCACAACTCAGGGTATTCTATGATCCTGTGTTCCTATGATTATATGATAGTTTTTTCTTAAACATAAACCAATAATGACATTGAAAAGGACAACCAAATAGGTTTTGCTTTTGTGTAGCCAATGCAAAACATAAAGATTCTTTCCAAAATATAAATTAATTTAGGATGAATATAAAAAAGGTAAGAGTTGCTTATACAGGCATAGAGAAAATATTTCAAAATCTCCTACAAAGCACACTATTCCTGATTCTGCTTTATCTTTTCAACCTTCAGCACTATGAAGGGCAAGTATAAGTGTAGTTCCTGATTAACTCATTATTTCTAGTATCTACAATTCCACTGTTGAGTTTGTGAGCACGTTAGTTTCATTCTTTGGAAATGGCGAACAGTGAAGGAAAGAAAGGTTAGCTACCCTTCTGTGGGCAGTGCTTCTTAACTCTCTGCTTAAAGTAAGTGTTCATTTGGATTTCTTTGAGGCAAACCTCTCTCTCCTATATTTTGTATGACTTAGATACCTAATGCAGAGTTCTGTATTTCATTTGAATGACTAGAGTCTCCATTAGGTATGAGAATCAACTGAAATCCCATGTATTCTAGCAGGAATTGTATTTAAATATCTGAAGCCATATTCTTAAAATTACCTTTATAGAACCATAGAGCAGTTCAAATTGCAAAGGATCTCTGCAGGTCATCTAGTCCAATTCCTGATCAGAACAGGTCTAGTTAGGTCACGTTGCTCAGCGCTGTGTCCAGCTGTGTCTTGATCACCTCCAAGTCTGTACATTCCACATCCTCCCTGAAAACCAATTCTGGGATCTGACAACCTTCATGGGACTTTTTTTTTTTTTTTTCCTAATATCTAGTAAGAATTTTCCATGTTCCAGTTGTCGTTTGTGTGTGTTGCCCTTCAACCTATCACTGTGCACCTCCAAGAAGAGTCTGGCTCCATCTTCCCTGATCAATTCAACTCTAATTGCATAAACACATTGTTGGATATATTCCTAAATGGCTAGGGAGCTGACTGTCCATTTATTTCTGTAAAATACTGGGAGAAGAAGACCCACCACCTTCCTCTGCATCTTTAAAAAAAGCACTTGGAATGCTCCAAGCAGAGCAGCCTTATTGCGTCCTTTGGGCTTCTTGATCGATTTCACTTCAGCTCAGGTGGGATCTTGACCCTGAGTTGTGGAAACAGAGTTCTGAATACAGAACTACTGCTGACTAGAGAGCTTTACATTAAATCAGGAACCCTGTAAGATTAGGTGATCCAGAGAGAACATTATTTTAGCTACAGTTTTCTAGCAAACATACATGCAAATGTTTTAGGAGTCATTTCAGTCAACTGTCCGTAGGTGTCCAGTGTTCTCTGAGATGCTTTCACGTTGTCCTGTTCATCCTTTGTCATGTTGCCAGCCCCATATGAGTTCCTTGGAGAACCTAAGAAATCTCAAATGGGAGGATGGGACTTGATTCATTCACTCATGCAACTAAACAAATGTGGTGTGCTTTTGCATCTTGGAGACATCCAAGGGGATCTAACAGATGGGAGGCAGGATTCGTGGGTGATCTCTTTCATTCTGGACAGGTTAAAACTCCCTACAGGATCTGAAATTGCAGAAACCATTTCCTGGCTACCTGAAAACTTGCTGACTGTGTATTTCGTTCTTCACTTAAACTATGGAAACCTTTTCCTCTTTCTGCTGCTTCTACTTCACTGTGCAGTAGTATGTCAGCCTGCTGTCACAATTCAATTATCACTTAATTGAAAATTGGCTTGATTATGAATTGCATGCTTTATTAAAATCAATTTAAACATAAATTGGAGTTCAATAACACATTTTGATGTCATTCAGTGTTTCCAGCAAAGATGCTGTGCTTTTTCCATACTTCACTGACGCTTATTTCAAACCAATGAATAAATACTTCATAAAATATTTTATCAAAGCATAACAAAAACAAGTCCTTCCTTACACCCAGTTTTTGTAGTGCATGAAGTTTATTTTTTAGACTTTTTTGCCTGTTTTATGTTAAGTGTAGTTGCTTCTTGTTTCCTATCTTCCCTTTGGTCATCTTTTCATCTATTTTTTTTTTTTTTTTTTTTTAAGTTATAAATACAGATGTATAACACATCTACTTACATATGTAGCCATACATTTCTCTTCTGCGATGTATGTAACAATACATCATGTTATTAAGTAATTCAAGGGGAACATAATGAGCATCTTTGGGATGTAAAGTTTATTTTATGTAAGAGCTGAAGTCTTCATAACTATCCTGGAAAGTCTTTCTTGACTAATGGGATTAATTATATATCTCACAGATGCCTGTCATACACTCTGTTTACACTATAGGGAAATGAAATAGGATAGTTAATTTTCTTTTATTCTGTTAAAATGCCAAGGTTTAATTAAACTGCTTCAGCTTAAGTATTGCACAGCTACTTTCAGCTGTCATGAAGCATACTAGAAATTGATTTGCCTTTGCCTACATGCCCAAGAAAGCATTCAGCAGGCATTGTAATTTCACTCAAAATTGTTTTTATTAATCATAGCTGCTTTCTGATTTCTAAAATTTGTATGAGAAACAGAGTGTATTAAAATACGTTTCATCCATATGTTCAGGGAGTAAAAACAATGCAGGTGCCAGATATCTGAAATTTACATTCAGTTTGGAATTAACAACTGTTTTTTGCTTTCATATGGGTAAGATCTTTATAACATTGATATTTTATGCATTCTTGAAGATTTTATATGATTATTTCAGTTATAAAATAACGATTAGGCAGTACCATAAGTTAGCAAGACAATTACAAAGCAATGAAGCCATCATTTTTACAGTTATGAGAAATAAAAACTTCGCAATAGACAATGAAAACTAACTACTCACTTGAAGCAATGCATATTTATATGTAATGTATAATAGCTGTGATATAAAGTATTCTCAGAACCCTTGGAAAAATGCTGGTAAGGATACTCACTTCAAGCACTCCATACCCAGCCTGGTGTCCGATGGTCTCAGAAAACAGCAGCCATTGTAAAATACAGAATGCAGCAACTACTGAATCTGCATTTCCATTAAAAACAAAGAAAGAAAGGAACAAACAAAAGCACACAAAACCTAGATATGTAAGGAGACCTACAGCAATCCCGTTAAACAGTCACACAAAGCCAGTGTTAACAAAACCCTCTCTCCTTTACAATCTATATCATGTAAGATATCTGAGTTTCTACTGAAGGACCTAGCTGAAATCTCTATATAGCTTGTTTTCAGCATGCACAGAACTGCCTAGGGTTTGACAGTATAGAGATAAGTATTAGCTTCTGTACTAATAAAAATGTAATGATTTCCCATGAAATGTAGCAATTTGCTTAGGAGTAAGTGTAAGATAACTAATCCAGAGTAATTAGAGTAAATAGAGTAAATAACTGTCTGCATTGGGTTCCTTTTATTAGACCCACTATGGGCATTGCTTTTTTGATCCAAGTTTCCTGTTTTCCATTTCCCAAAGGTAATTTTTTTTTTTTTTTTTTTTTTTTTTTTTTTTTTTAATCAAATGAGGTCATTTGGAAAATTCTGTATCTCAGATGCCAGGAGAGCATAAAAATTCTGAAATTTTTAGTCAAGTTACTGATGGCTCTTGATGCTACCCTATAATGTACTTACAGATACAGTGTTTTCCTGAGTGGGAGAGTCAGGTCCAAATACCTGATTCAAATATGACAAAAATTGATCTGAACCTCTCTTTCACAGCTAGTTCCCTACAGCCCAGATTTAGACATGTAATTCTTTTTGAAATGTTGAGCTTGGATTCACTTCCCTACCTGCAGTTTGTACCACCTAACTTAGTTGGTTCCTTGCTTGTCATGCAAGTGGACCTTTACTTTTGACTATCCCTTTCTTCCCTAAGTATTAAGCAATTAATCTCAGGCTGTGGTTTTCAACTAGCAACAACTTGTTAATTGAGAACTGAGCTTTCATGTGTCTCTGATCAGGGTATGCATGTGAGGTGAGAGTTCATACCTCTGAGAGTGGTACCAATGGCTGCAAATACAATCCAAACATGACAATTTTACCAAAATATGGCAACAGAAAAAATGAATTTTAACAAATTGCCTGCAGGGTTGTAGGATAATCAACTGTTAAAGGAAAGTGAACTGAATCTTTAGGGATTACAATAATAGACAAATTTATACTATTAGGATGAAGGGCAATAATCTAAAATACTTCATGTGTATCTTCCTCCCCCTCCCCCCCCAGTTTTTAATATGGAGATTGAGATATTAAAACAACCACAATTGCATAGAAATTATTGTATAATATTTTTTATTTGGAGAACCAAGTGAAATGTGTGATTCTAAATACCCAGCATGGATTGGAAGGTAAAGTGTCATGTGGCATGGATCTGGCGTGGATCTTTTCCTCTTGGAACTGGCATGGATCTTTTCCTCTTACTGAATGTGATGTTGATGAGGATCTGGGCCATGAACTTTAGATACAGAGAGTTAAATCAGAAAGAAAACTTTACTTTCATGCACATCCATCAAACATTCTTTTGACTTTCATTTAAAATAGAAATAAAGAGGAAAAAAAAAAAAAAAGCAGCTGACATAACACACCTTAGAATCTCTAAGTAAAACTCTCATCACAGTTGTGTTGTTTCTGGAACAGTGAAGATTCTTGCATTTTAATTTTCCAAGGTTTGTCTACCACACTTGGTTTATTTTAAAAGCGCACACTGTGAAGCTGAAAATACTTTTTCTGGGAGATTACCTTCACTTTTTCTCCTTGCTTCAACTGTCGTCTGCCTCAGATACAGTAAGTGACATTATTTCATACTCTTTCATGCAGGGATGCACTTAATAGGCTCACAGGAAAAGTGATCATTAGGTGACTGACTGTAGCTTGATTGCCTGTGGATAACTCTCACAAGTTTATTTCTTCATTTTAGCAAGTGGAAGCTGCCACACCTCAGTCTGCAGGTTTATGAATACAACTTCTATTGGCATTCAGAAAATGCCCACATAAAAATAAAATGGCCAGTGCAAAATGTTCAGCTGATGGTACATGTATTCATAGGTCACTCCACAAATAACTGAAGAACACAGCACAGAATGAAACACTAGGTATCGTGGTGTTTGATATTTTTAAAGGAGACGAATGGCATTGAAGAGGAAAAAAATCTTTTATTTGGGGTATTAATATGGAGGTGGAGAAAGACGATTGATGGGGAAAAACGAATGCAAGTACACTGAGGTAACAAGCATAATTTAATATTCATTATTTATTTATCCGTTATTCATTAATTTAATAAAACCTTTAACCAATTATAAGTTATTGTAGAATTAGTAGGTAGAGTGACACCATTTGTTCTGAGTGTTGTGAAGACCAAAAAGACATCACTTTCTCCATCCCCTTTCAGTGGCAGCAGCCCTGTGTCACACACACCACTGTTCTTTGTCAGTCTACCTACCTGCCAGTGTACTTACTTATTCGTGATGCTTATCTGGATCCCTCATGAGGGAGCTGCAGGCTGCCATGAGGCCTCCCCTCAGCCTGCTCTGCTCTGGGCTGAACAAACCAAGGGACCTCAGCCACTCCTACACATATTCCTCTCTAGACCCTTCACCACCTTTGTAGCCCTCCTTTGGACACTCTTAAAATTTTATATCCTTCTTAAACCAGCTACTGCATTTTACATAAATATGGCAGAATTAGTTGCTCCTTTGTGCAATTAGTTCTCTCTCTCCATTGAATATAAAGAGCACTTGGACAACAGAGAGGACTTGAATAATTCCTTCCTTCCTTTGTTCCTTCATTCCTTCGTTCATTCATTCCTTCGTTCGTTTGTTCCTTCCTTCCTTACATCCTTCCCCTCCTCCTTCCCTCTTTCCCTCCCTCCTTCCCTTCTTCCTTCCCTCTCTCTTTTTCTATTTCCTTCTTTCTCTCTTTTTCCTCTTTTTCTCTCTTTCTTTTTTAATGGTTTCTGCTGATAACGTTTGCAAAAGCAAAGCCTTTTTACTCTGCATAAAGTTTGCAGGCATGTTACTATATGACTCCATAAAATATCCATGATATAACTCCAATACGTTTAATTGCAGAGGTGCTCCTGGGGATACATTGATGTTATAAGGTCTACTTAGTCAGATGTTACAAAAAAGTAAACCCAATAACAGTATTTTGTGTTCTTCTCTCATGCTCATTTCCACCAAGACAAAGCCTGAGGGGAGCAGGATTACTGGCATTATAATGTTAGTGGTACAAATAGTATTGCAGCATTACTAGCTCTAGGGACATAGTGCAGCTCCACCTGTTTTATCTTCCCAGGATTGAACAGGATAGCTCTTGTGCAGATAAAGTTGTTCCACATATGCTTTTTTCAGGTAATTTGTCCATTCTGAGTTATGGTTGAAGAGAACTGTGAGTATTCTGTTTCAGCTTGGTACAGTTATCCTGAAGAAGGTATATCATGAGGATTATCCTGATGGATGCTCTATCTCATTAAATGTAACAATCTAATTAAATACATGCAGTAAAAGCAGACTCACAGTTAAATGGTCACATATTATCTCTTGCATTTGTACAGTCTCTCTTTGGAGTTGGCTCAAAGTTAATTTATGAGAGCTGGAGAGTGTTGAGGCACAGTGCAGTGCAGTTGCATCCAGTTTTCCCAGGTGTTTTTTTCTCTTAGTATTAATTTCAGTCTGAAAATATAATTGACGTGTCTCACCAAAGGTCATCACAGAAGCATGCTGCCACCTGGCTGTTGTTATGAGCCTAGATTAATTTTAAAATGAAGTTTAATTTATTACTAAAAGTATTATCTGAGTGATTGCTGAACTTCATGGCCTTAGGGACCCCTTACTATAGGTAGCTCTTCTATCACAGGGTTCATGATGGAGCAGGGAACAGTTCTCTGCATTGCAGTGCCTTTCAAGCTGTTGTAATGTTGCTAATCTGTGCTGACGTCTTAATCCCATTTCAAATTTTCTCTGATAAATGCATGTTTAGTAATTATCTGATGGCAAAGGTCTCCTCGTGACAGACTTTATTTGTTTCCCTAGACTTAATGAAAATTTTGTGCATGGTACATTTGGCTGATATCTTGTCCTTTATCATTTGGAATTTATACAAGTAATGGTGTATAATATAGCAGAACAGCCTGACATATGGATCACAAAAGAATAATGGCCTATTCCCTGGAGAATATAGAGGTTATCTGGTCTTGCAATTTATACTTGAAGTAATTGAGAAAATAGATTAACCTATATTAAGAATTTGACATGTAATGAATGAAAAATATAAAATGAGATTAGCAGGTCGCACAAGTTGAATACAACATATTTGCTTGATGAGAAGTAACATGTCTTTATGCCTTTCTTGCACATTTCAGCTTTTGTACTATAAAACTCTTGGTTTCAATCTTAGTTTATGGTGTGGAAGGGCCAGGTAGGAGAACAAATTCAGAATTGATATGGTGCTTCTAACAAATTTCATGAATTTAAGTGAGAGTAATGGAACCTCATGTTACTCGCAAAAGGGAATATTAACAATTTTGATGGACAGACCTGTCCTAGTTTATCAGTTTTTTTCTGAATTTATACAAGCTTTCTGAGAACTGACTGAATAAAGCACAACTCACAGCCACAGGACAGGGAGCTGGTTATTTGGCAGAGGTGCATGTAGCCTCTGCCACCCAAATAACAGATGTAATGATTAGGTAAAAGTAAAAAGGAACAGGATGAATCTTGTAGTAAAGAAGGCAATGTTAAGCTGTGCAAAGAGCAACTGATTAATGTAAACATATTGTAAGTAAACGATTGATTAAAAGGAATGACTAATACATGAATTAAGTCGCTCTTTTCAATTGCAAACTCTGTGGTCTCACATTTCAAAACTGTGTATAATTACAGTGATTATGCATGCAAATCAGATAATGACACATACAAGTAGCCGCTTAGATGCACAACTAGCCATTTGCATATAAATTTGCATGCAATCACATTACAGTCTCATTAAGTATGGAACTTTGATTAATTATGTGGGCACTGTCGTTCTCTGACTGAGGTAGACCCTTGAAGAAAAATAGCATATAAGTGTAAAAAGAGTGCCTAAGCACCTGAAAACAAGTTTAAAGTAATATGGACAAACCTTAATTCTAGCATATTCTAATCTCATGCTTAATTTTGCCACTGAATTTTTAACACTGATTTAAAATTATATAGTTAACATTCATACTGAGATATACATATAAGCATACATTTTTATATTTAAGCAGATTTTTTAGGTGAGATCACTCTCCTTGTGATTTTGAAATCTAATGTTATTCAGGCTACTGTGACCAGTCAGGGAAATGTTAACTCATTTTCAAAAAGAGTGGCCTTTTCAAATGCATATAAGTAACTTTGAAGCCTGTCCCATTTTCACAAGGTGACTTAGCCGTTTAGAATCTAAGTGCCAGAGACTGCCATTGGAGCTAAGACTCTTGAATCCCTTGCATGTCTCTGAATATTCTATCCAAACTCTTTGTTCCAAGATGTCTGAGGACCATATTTTAAAAGTTGTGTAATTGTCTAAAATATGTATGGGTGATCAATGAGAATTTAATGTTATTTGACGTATTAATCGCTCATGGCTACCTCTGTCTATATCTAAATGTCTTTGCAAATCTGTCCTTAAATCACTTTTCAAAAGTCTGTGACTTAAAATTCGAGGTAATTTAGGTACTTTATAATCAATACATTGAATCAATATATTAACTCTGCAGATTTTAGTAGTTTTCATCAATCATCCCTCACAAAATGAATAAATTAGTTTTGAAATCTTGATCTTTAATCCTTTCTGTAACCATTGCAGCAGAAAGACCTCTGGTCAAAAAACTGCAGAACTGAAGTCCTAGTTTATAATCGATTTTTCTTTAACCCATAAATATTCCCTACTGTCTGTGATTGTAAAATGCATTTTAAAGTGTTACTGAATAGTACCCCCAGTTTATCAAACATACCAGCAAATTCTACAAACAATCTGTTGGTTAATCAAGGCATTACTTACTTTTTAAAGTACTTTTATGACAGATTTTTTTTTCTTCCTGCTTTTCATAAAACTTGTGAGTCTACTGTTAAAGTGGAAGTCTGTAAGACTTCTATGGGTGCCTGAAACTATTAGTTTTAGTGTCATGATAACTTGGATGTTCTTGCCTCAATTAACAATTTGAAGGGCCAATTGGATCAATAGTCTTTCTGGGTTTGCAGCTGTGATGTATAATGTCTGAGACTCAGTGAACCCTAAACCCTCTTTTCCAGCTGTTGCTCTTGAATAGCTTTCAAAAAGAACATTACATTTTAAAACTGGAAAGACAGCTTTGTTAACTTTTAATGATGGAATAAAACTGAGAATAATAAAACAAATTGTGTGAACTTTTGTCGATAAATTTTGATGAACTTCATTCCTTCTCAAACATGGGAGAAAATAAATAAATAAATAAAAGCAACAACACTTTGTTTTAGCCCATGAAAATTTGAACCTATAGTTTGGCTTTCTTTCAAACTTGTGAGTGCTTTTGAAAAGAGGCTTAATGTTTCCAAATACCACTGAATCATGCAACAGCTGAGGTTGGAAAGAACTGCTGGAAATCATCTAGTCCAGCAGACACTAGCAGAGCCAGCTACAGCAGGTTACTCAAGGCCATGTCCAGTCAGATTTTGAACATCTCCAAGTGCATAGACTGCAACAATCTTTCTGGTCAATGTGTTTCAGTACTTGCCCACCTTTGTAATATATATATATATATATATATATATTCATATAAGTGAGTAGAATTCCTTGTATTTCCATTTGTGCCCATTGCCTTTTGTCCTGTGAGCCACTGAGAAGAGCTCTCTCTTGCTCACATCCCCCATTAGGTCCATATAGACATTGACAAGATTCCCCACAAACGTCCTATTAATTGGGATAAATAATTCCCAATTATTTATTAGGATAAATTAGGATAAATTAGGATAAATTAGGATTCCAGCTCTCAGCCATTCCTTGTACATCACATTCTTCAATCCATTATTCATCCTTGTGGCTCTTCACTGGACTCTCTCTGGTATGTCGATGTCTTCTTGGGCCAGGGAGACCAGCACTGGACACTGCACTCCAGATGTGGCCTTCCCAGTGCTGAGTAGAGGGGAAGGATCACCTCCCTCAACCTGCCATTAAGGTTTTCCTTAATGGCACCCAGGATGCTCCTTGTCTTCTTTGCTGCAAGAATGCATCACTGGAACATGTCTCCATCCTGTTGAGGTCCCTATGAATGGCAGTACAGTCCTCTGGTGTATCAATGGGGATGGACTATTCTTGAGCTTGGAGGAGGTGAGCCTTGACAGTCAACCAGCTCTCCTGATCCCCTCTTCTCTCGAGGAAGGTCTCCCATGAGAGCTGAAAGCAGTTCCCTAAACAGGCAAAAATCTGTGCTTCTGAAGTCCAGGATTATGATCCTGCTTGTTTTTGTTTTTTAAATTTTCTTCTTCTCTCTGGAGTTTTTTAAAAAAATCTTTCATTTTGTTAGCTTTATTTATTTATATAATACAGTTATTTTGCAAATATATATAGGTCCGAAAGCTCAGTTACATTTGTGGTTATTTCAAACTATTGGTAGAATGTTAACCATAACAGAAAGTATCTATTCTTGAAGACAGAAAATAAAAGATACTTAGCATTAAATTGTAGTTGGACTGATTCTTGGATGAAATCATATAGCGGTGATACTGGGGTGGGGTGGGGGAATAAACCAATAAACCAGACGACTCGATGCTATGTTGTAATTAAACATTATTGTTGGTTGTAATAGTTCATATTATCCCCATGTGCAGTACAAAAAGAAAATATCTAAGGCTTTTACAGAAAACATAAAAAGTTATTTTGCTTTTTTATAGATATCAGTCCTTAATAAGACTGATAATAATAAAAACAAAAACCAACCAAACACACACACACACAGAAAACAAATAAACAATATCACTTGGTACAAAAATCAAGATTTTAAATGCACTTTCCTTTGTGGTATGTAGAGCTAAGCATCTGTGATAAATGATAAGACCTCTACATTTTTAAGCTGTTCAGAAAAAAACTATATACATGTTTAAGGTGATGTAAGGTAATGTAAGAATTTTCATATTTAATAACAAAATGGGGACTAAAAATAATAGTAATAATTTATATTAAACATCAATGTTAAAGCATGAGCTTAAGAAAATCTTGAAAATTTTAGTGATCTCATTCAAGCTATTTTCCTATGCTACACATAGATACCTCCATGCAACCTACATTCAATATGTATACTACATTTATTTACAAATTTTTGCTCAGTGACACATGAACACACTTTTCCTTTCCTATATGTAGGAGACTCGTGCATTCCTGGGGCATTGTGATAGTTCCCAAATTTATTTAAACTACAAGGTTTTATTTAAGAGTATCCATTGTATAATAAAAACTAATTTGCATTAATATAATGAGGTATTTAGTCTAAATTATTCTAGTGAGAATAGCTATGAAAATTGTTTTGAAGGATTTATTTTCCACTTACAAGTTTCTTTCTTAATGAGGATTACATCCTCAAAGGAGAACAAGTAATTGATAAAAATAGTTTTTTGCCTTTCAATAACATTTTCACTCCCATTATCTCATTCTAGACTAAAATGTTAAATCTTTACAATTCAAGACAATGAAATAATAACCATCCATAAATCCTCTCTGTAGGTCAAAGCTTTAAATTGTCAACTACCTGCATTATAAAACTGACCTAACATAGTTGTTCAAGGTCTCAGAGTTTTCTTTTCTGCTTTGTTCAATTCTATGGAAGCTGTTCTCATTTGATTCCATTATACAACGAAAACACATCTCTGAATTTGCCACATGCTAGTGGTTTTGTTAATATTGTAATAAAGTCATTCACAACCCAATGGTAGAGCTTTGCTGCTGAAGAGTCATAAAATTGCAGCAAATACAATAACCAGACCTTGTTATATGCATGGACGTAATGGACATAACACTGCTTGGGTACCTCCATGGTCAGTTTTGCCCACATCTCAGCTTGAGTGTGCTCCAGCTTGTCAGCCATCCACCTGCCACCATGAGGATGATACTAACAGTAATGACCCTTCTTACCCTTACACAATTTTTTTTAAGGGCTGCAAGTCTTCACTGGTAAAAATCACACCAGTGTAAAATAGCAATTAGTCTGAGATGAGCTCCTTTGTTCATGCTGTCCCATTTGTTCTGCTCCTCAGTTACATCCAGCAGCTTGTACTGGCTCGCCTGATCTACCTCCTCCATTCTTCAGCCTGCAACTGGATGCTGAACCTGGCTTCCACAGCCCTTCTCCTTCCTTTGAAGACTGTGGTACCGGTCAGAAAATGTTGTCTATGTGAACATTTTCTGCTCTTGTAATTAAAACTGTATAGTAAGAGGCAAGTTGCAGGTACCTCCTAGGAGGGCAGAGAAAAGCAGTTCTGGATGAGACCAGTGGTGCAGGCTGAGTAAGAGAAATGATTTTTTTTCCTTTCTTTTAACCATACATAAGCTATAACAGTTTCTTTTGTCTTAGTTCAAGAGAAAGATATTTTCTTCAAATCTAACATTCAGAATTAAAGGCCTCTAATTAATTTGGCTTAGTGCTACATTGTATCTGGTATTGCGAGCTAATTAACATTAGAATTTAGAAAATAATTTATTTTGGGTCATGCCTTCTGAAATAATGTTGTTAATTAAAGAGAACAAATAGGAAAGCTTCTTTCCCTAGCTTTTATTTTAGTCTCCAAGATATCATAGTGACATTTTTTCCCCATTAAATAACACCTAGTTAAAGAAAACAACAATTAAAGATAATCAACATTAGAATATAGGAAGTTGGCAAAATCTTGTTTAAAAACCCGTATCAATGTACAATTGATAGATTCCATGTAGCTTACGAGCTACCTGCAGCTGTTTGGCCTATGATTTTGACAGGTGGAATCACACTTGGTGGCTTCATGATCTATGTATGCATCTGTCGCAGAAAACTTGTGCTCCTGCATGGGGTGATATTAATGTCCTGGTAGGCTCTTTGGTCTGAACTCAGGGGTAGAAAGCATTGTGAGGTCCAGGTTTCAACCCTCCAATTAGTTTGGATGTAGAAGACCACCTTTAAGGTTAAAGAAATACAAAATAATAATAATAAAAAAAAATATTATTATTATCGTAAGAATTCAGGTTCTAAACACCGTGGTATAGAAAAACAACAACAACAACAACTAAAACAAAACAACAACAACAAAAAACAATTAGCTTAGTAATTTCTTCCAAAGATTTGCCTTCTCATACTGACTGCTCATAGAAATTATGCTGTTGTTTTGTCAAACCACTACTTCAAATCTGAATGCTTTTTAGCAGGAGGTAGAGAGAATACCTCACATTTCAAAACACATGCATACAAAATACCTTCAATTTAAAACTCAGAAAAGTTCAGCAATAAAAACTTCAAGTACTCATGGCCTCTTTATATACCTACAAAGGTATGCACATATGCAAAATAGTTACCACTTTGGAAGAAGCCCAACACAAGCAAATTATTAAGTGTCCTATGGATATATAGCAGGAAAGTACAAAATGCTTAGTTTATGATCAGTTGTAACAACTTCTAAGAAGGGACTTAATATGACTACAATAGATAAAAAGATGAAGATGGAGGATCTTGCTTAAAAATAGTTCCACTGTCATTAAACATACAACATCCCATGAGGAAAACAGTTACAGCTTTTCCATTTATAAGAAGACTTTACATAGACTGCATCTAGAACAATATTGGTGGCCAAATACATATATATATATGCTTGTTTTCTTCAGAAATTATTCTGTACAATCCTCGTAATAATAGTATTTGAGTTAAAAATGCAAATCTGAACATGGAAAAGGAAAACAACAAAAACAGAGGCTGTTGTCATTTCTGAGTCTCATCTGAGCAGAGCTGTATGAGATTTTGAGGAAGATTTTTCGCTTTGTTGATGATGTGTACTAGAGCCATGCTACTGCTGTCAGAAGGTGAGATAAGGCCATCATCTAGATCTCTTCAGAGGTATTGGTAAGCAATTTTCTCTACCTCAATGAAGCTGCTTCCAGGTCTATGTAAGAAAAGAGTGAAGAAAAAGTCCTTTCTTTCTGCCTTTGTCTGCATGTGCTGGCCAAGATCTTTGAGATTTTTCTTATTTCCAAATAAGAAGGTAATTGTGTGAAAATATTTATCCAAACTGATTTAAAACATGCCAATAAATCTTTATGACCTCAATATTTTAATTATTTCCTTGTGGTTTGACCATCAGCTTTATTAAAAGAATTTGCCTGCAATATTCAGGAGCATCAGGAACATGTTGTGACTCTTCTTTTTTTCCTGAAGACTTTTATTTCTCTTGGTGCAGGATACTGTCATCATACCTAATGACTTCACTTCAGTCTACATCATTTCAAATGGAAAAAAAAGACCTTTGTCTGAAAATATGCTTTGAAGAGAAATTGAACTTCATTGTGGAGCTTTGGGTACATTTTGAGCCCAACTTTAAGGGCAACCTTTACATTATAGATAGAACCGTGCATCTTTTATGTGCAATCTAAACATAAAAAAGAAACCAATTCATTGCAATAGGTCTGTTGCTAGGAGGTTTCAGGTACAATGTACGTAACCAAAACTTGAGAAAAGGTTTTTGTGATATAATCATGTGACAGAACAGTTATAAAATGGTCTTTTATCTCTGAGCATGTCAGAAGAGATTATTTGAGTGCTTGAGCTATAGTCCTAAGCAGCAACACAGTACTGTTATACAGCATCAGTGTAAAACTGCAATGGGAGAGAGTGTTGCCAAGAGACATACTTTGAGGAACTGACTGAAAAAATTGGAAAAATCCTTATATGTTAGTACATTACTGAGATAAGAGCTAGAAGAGGCCATCTGAACTGAGGCCAGGCCACCATGATTGCAGGCAATCCTGCCTGACAGCTCTATTTAGAAATTTAACTGATTTGATTCTAGCTGAGGGAAGGTTCATCCCACAGCGAAGCTATCTCTAGCATTGTTCCAATGCAATTACTTTTACTCGCACTTACAGCCTGATTTATTGAATTACCAACACCTTTCTGACAGCACTGGCCTTTTGCATCCAGGCTGTATGTCTATAGATCACCTCATGTATGTGACGGTGGACAAATAATAGATTAATCTTCTATGTAACTGTTCCATTATTTTTGGAAGTACTTACAAAAAGTTAAAAGCATGTTCTTCAGAACAGAAATAGAAATAGCATTTTCTATTAAAAGAAATAATATGTTATGTCTGGAAAAGTTACTTTTGGAAATCCCAGAAGGTAATTCTATGATATGCTCCTACAAGTGACAGAACCAGCCTAAGTACTCTTGGTAGGAATATTTTCAGTGTGATTTGGGTTTGCATGTGTTTGTCCTTGTGCTTGTTCCAGAGAAACAGTAAGACAGAGATAGTGAAGTGTGGCTGCAGGCAGAGCAATACCATCCAGTAAATGTAAGCTGGTGGCTGCAGCCCTGCAGATTTGTGCCTGGCCAGAGCCTACAGTGGGAACTGGGGCATTGAAAACTTTGGGCAAAACAAGTGGGAGATGGTAATGTATTTTATTTACTTGGATATGGCTTCTGGAGCTGGTTTTTCTGTGAACAAAGCAATTGCAGCAGATGCTCCTTTTCAGGACTTAAATATTAGTTTCTTCTCTGTATTCACATTATATTTTATGGGAAGTATGGCTGTAAACTTTAACTTTTTAATTTTTTAAACAATCCAAGCTCAAGAACTTGACTCATACTTTCAGCAAACTAGAAGATTTTCAGGTGGAAGTAACCATTTAGAAGCAATGTTTAGAGATCCAGAGCCAGGATTAGGCTGTTCACATAAATACTGACTATTTGAACCCCACTCCTTACCATTTTGTGTTTTTTTTTGTGGTATCTTTGTTTCGAATGTACTCAAAAGAAAATAGGGGGAGGAGATTGTGATGCTATTTGAAATATGACCACCAATTTGAAGAACCATTTCGTCTATTGTTAAGTACAATACTGTGCTTTGTGCATTGTTCTGAAACTAATCCTCCATGTTTGGTAGAAGTAGTTAGGTACCAATGAACCATTCAAGAATAATGCACCACATGCAAAAGAGAGCACAGAACACATAATTACACTGCAGAGATGAACTCTTTCAATATTATCTTCACATATAAAGTATCACCTAATGTCTGCCTTGGCTAGCCTTCTGGAGGACTGCATGATTCCCAGCTTCAGAGAATCACAGAATCAAAATAATGCTGTATGATTGTGTTTGGAAGGGCCCCTGGAGGCCCCTGCTGCCACCCCTACCCAAGCAGGGACACCCAGAGCAGGCTGCCCAGGACCACGTCCAGGCGGCTTTTGGAGATCCCCAAGGAGGAGACCCCACAGCTCTGGGCAGCCTGTGCCAGGGCTCTGTCATCCGCCCAGCACAGAGGTGCTGCCTGGTGCTCAGAGGGAGCCTCCTGGGTGCCTGTTTGTGCCTGCTGCCTCCTGTCCTGAATTTGAATTGCTCTTTAATATGTTTATTATTATTATTTTATTTTTTATTTTTTAAAAACTTTGTGGCTGAATTTTCAAGCCCAGCTTGAATTTTTAAAACTGAAGAGCACTTTTCAAATTTGTCTAAATGTTTCTTTCTTCAATCTAAACACTAGATTGTTATTCAGGCAAGCAAACTGTCTGCTTTTAATTAGACCTACTGAACACACTCTACATTAATTCTAAATTCTAACTAATTCCATGTAAAAATATTTCTGTGAGAAAATTTCATGTTTACTGAAACAGTCATATCTTGCAGATTTTAATGGCAGTAGCATAGTGGAAAACTCTTAGCTGGCCTTCTACAGAAAAGATCTTTGTATTTAGAACATGTATTTTAAACATTGGTAAATTACCAAAATGTCCTATCACTGAATGTATCAATAGGTGTGAAATCTGGGGTCACTTTTTTCACAGCCTCAGTTAGGATAAACAAGATAAATTAAAAGTAGGTATCTGTGATTTAGTAGTGTACTAACTTTCTATGGGATTTAGGCATGTAAGTTACAAATGCACGTTAAAATTTTAATGAGACCTCTGAAATATATTGTGGTTGGACATAGATTAACTAATTATCTAGTGCTTTTTTTTTTTTTTCTCTAGAATATAAATTAATCTATAATAAACTACTAATTTAATTGAAAACTAACTCCTTAAAACTGGTTGCTACTTCCATGAAATTTCAAATGTCATTGAAGCCCATCTTTGACCATATGCTATGCTGTCTAGTACTTTATTTTTGTCATAGAATGACAGCACAGGCTTATGAAAAGATGACTCATTTAACAAAAGGAAAATTAAATTAAAAAGTAGGACTTCACACGGTCTTGCTTCCTTAGACTTCAAAGATGAAGAGAAACTGTTTCAAAGCTTTCAAATAGCTAAATTATTCTTGCTGCAGTTTTTACTCATTCTTTATCATCTCATCTGTGAGGTTTACATTAATCATAGCTGGAGACTGAGGATTCAAGATGTAACCATGGTTAGGAACATGGAGTTTTGGGTCTCAGTTCTTTAAACATTCGTCTCTTCCTTGAAAGCCTCCTTGTTTAGCCTCTTTTTGTGGAATAGAAAGACTGCAATGGGAATTCATTCTACCTATTTTAGGCAGCTGCTGTGGGCAGAATGAAAGGATTGCCTCATGTAGTGCTTGTCTCTTTCTACTGACCTAGAGGGAGCCCAGGAAGGTTGGTTAGGTAGGCCATGTAGTTATTAGAGCTTTAGCATGAGACACTAATTCCTCATGCCTGAAATACCATGCAGCTTAACATCTCCAAAGAGTCTCTGTTTATAATTCTGCAGGGGAAAGACATTTTTTCACTTACATACATCTGTCAGCTTTGCTGCTAGTGGTGAAATCTCTATTGATATCATCTTTACTGCCTCAAGACCACAAAAAGCCATTTGGCATTTTTGTCTTCTAAAGGATCGAAGGAATCAAAGTGCAAGAGAACAGCTTATTGCCCTGAACCTGGCCTGTCACCTTTCTTCTTCCTTGCTTTTGTAAAGGTGAAGCCATGCTTTAGTCATTGTGCTGCTTACTTGGGAATTATAGGAATATATACCTTTTGTTATTCTCTAAAAACCAGCATGGATAATGACGGGATAAATAAAAAAAACTGTATGTTCTTGTTCTCAAAGAAAAAGTGATTATTCTTTCTCCAGAAAGCAGTGGCTTAAAGTGCTTTGTATTGTATGAAATATGTAACTTGAGTCAGTACTGACTTCCATGTAGCCAGTTGTGAAAATACTGTTAATTCAGTACAATTACAAACCCAAGCAGAATGTTGTTAAGCTTGTCATTCGAACGAAACATCCTGGTACTGATAGAACCACATACTTGAAGGTAAAGCAACTTGTTTAATATTAACGGATGTATAAAAATAAAGTAACTCATAGTATTTTTATGGAAATTTTTCAAATATTTTCCATAGTCTGACTTAGTGAGCTAAGCACATAACACATATTACATATTGTCAGCGTTTGGTTCCCCCTCCCAGGTTTCAGTGAACAAATGAAAAATATGATTACTGATCTGACTGACTGCCCAACCCAGGTCATGCAGTTCTGCAGCTGTACTACAAGTCCTGCTTCAAATCAGTAACTTCTTGTGGTAACTACATTCTTTCAGAATGATTACCAGCCTTGGTCCCTAAATTTTAAGTTACAGAGAATCCGCCAAACATCCTAGCAGGCCTTTACAAATTTTGTTGTTATCTTCAATTTTGATAACATACAAATATGGAACCAAAGCCAGCACCCAGTACTTGATGTTTTGTCAGGTATGAAAAACAAAAATCTAAGCAAGTCAAAATATTTGCACTCCATTTCAGCAAATTTCTACCTTGTGTAAGACTGCAGGGATTAGAAATGTGTACTAGAATTCAAAATACAGGAAAAATAGTCTCCACAGAATACTGCCAGCTCAAAATATATTAACACATAGCCAGATATAATTTGAATTTATAGTTACATTTCATGGATTAAAGTTTCATGTAATAAGGGGAAGTTAAAAGCTGATGCGTTGCTCAGAAAAACAAAACCAAATAAGCAAAAAACTTCACAACAGTTGAATACTGCCAGCTGGACAAGGAAAATACTGTCAGAAATATCAAAGCATTTGTAAACAAAGTAGGACTAATTAATTATAAAAGACATACTAATACAAAGTGCTAGCTTCTCCCGTTTCTCTCTGTATCTTTAATCATAGAATTCTTTTTTTTTTTTTTTTTTTATTTGCTTACAAAAATCTGACATTTTCTCTCCGAGCTCTTGTAACAGACATAGGTCCAAACTTACTGGCTTAATTAAACAAAAGAAAATCTTAAGTTCTAAAAATTCCTTACATGAATCAAGAAAGTTCTCCATATCTGCAGCATGCACAGAAGTCAGTCAGCTAATTCAATTTTGCTAATAAAAATTAATTTGTTTCTGACTTCAAATCCAGAAGTGCCTAATAACTTTACACTAAAACAATGAAGTCTGTTCATTTTTCATATAGCTTTTTCAACCACTGCAAAAAACAAGGGGGTTTGATAGCTTTCAAATACATGGTAATATTACCTCTTGCCAAAAAGCGGAATAATCTCATAGTATCTTCTCCATATTTTGAAAGATCCTTTGAATATACAACTATTGAGTATCCAATATTCCTTGTTTAGCCTTTTTCATGTTTAAGGTTTTATTCATAGCATTTTTTTCCTCCCTCTGAAGTTTAAAGTAAAAAATAATAAATTAAAGTCAAAACAGATACAGCATCCCTTTGAAATGGTAAATGAAATACCAGAAACGATCCAGCCTCAGCACTTTTCAGGTTTTCAATACACTCAGATACCGACTTTTCAAGATTTTCAAAAATCTTGAAATCTAACATATTAAGAAGTACATTTCCTCCTTCAGCTTCATTTAACATTTGGAATGAAAGATACAGACAATAATATCAAAATAACATGAAAGGCTGGGCTGCAGTTCAACCTTTGGTCTAGGTATAACAGCATGCTGTTGGAATTATAGTGTCAAGAAGCCCTACAGATGTCTGTGGAGCTCTGTAAGGATGCAGCAATCCATACACATGCTGTTTACAGAATGGGTCACTGGGTCTAGTTGACTGGGGTAGGTTAATTGGCAACAGTAACCACCACAAAAACTCTTAAGTTCCTTCTTTCACACAGAGAATAAGAATACCTGAAAATGATTTTGCCTCACTACTAGGCAAAGTGTTAACCAGAGAAAAACTTAAAAGTACTAAAAACTGCATATAATTTTTAATTGCAAAAACTAATGCTAGCTAGGTTATCCTACAGTCACAATCATTCTAATGTGATAAAGAGTTCTTATAACAAACTCATCTGAAGGTAGCAATATCTCTACGCAAGGCTTGTTCTGGGAAGAGGAAGGAAGGCTCCAAATCCTCATAATCAGTTGTTCCCAGTTGAAATTTCATACTCTATTATTTATTTATTTTGACATTAATGCTGTTACTCAAAACTCCAAGTGAATGAATAACATCATATTTTAGCCCCCTATCACAAAGTGTCCTGTGTCTCAGAATCACAGAATTTTCTAGGTTGGAAGAGACCTCAAGATCATCAAGTCCAACCTCTGACCTAACACTAACAGTCCCCACTAAACCATATCCCTAAGCTCTACATCTAAACGTCTTTTAAAGACCTCCAGGGATGGTGACTCCACCACTTCCCTGGGCAGCCCGTTCCAATGTCTACCAACCCTTTTGGTAAAGAAGTTCTTCCTAACATCCAACCTAAAACTCCCCTGGCGCAACTTAAGCCCATTCCCCCTCGTCCTGTCACCAGGCACGTGGGAGAACAGACCAACCCCCATCTCGCTACAGCCTCCCTTGAGGTACCTGTAGAGAGCGATAAGGTCACCCCGAGCCTCCTTTTCTCCAGGCTGAACAAGCCCAGCTCCCTCAGCCACTCCTCATAAGACTTGTTCTCCAGGCCCCTCACCATGGATTCTCAGAATGAGGCCCAAAAACAAAGCAAAGAAATTAAATAAAATAGGAAATGAAGGGAAAGAGTGTCAGTGCAATTATCAAAGATAGCTAAAGAAGGGTTAAATGGAACCAGGGAACTTGACTGAACCAGAGGAAGAAGTTTGGAAGTCAACGTGATTGTATGTATCCTGGATTACTCAGTGCTTTCTGTCAAAAAAAAAAACAAAACAAAAAAAAAAAAAACAATATTATCACAATGATGTGGAAAAGATTTTTAAAACAATATTAAAAAAAAACAACCACAAAACAAAAAAACATCATCAACAACAACAAAAACACAAAACAAACCAAAAACTAACAAATGAAAAACAGCTAACCAAACAAAAAACAACACACACAAAAACAACACACAAAAGCAAAACAAAAACCCCACAACCAACCAAGGAAACACGATGTTATTCCTACCTCTACAAGAGATTTTTTCTTGCTGCTTCTCTGCTTTGTTTCTTTCAGGGCTTACTAAGAAGCTCCTGTTCTAGTGGTCATTTTTATTGAGTGCAGGAGTATGACCTGTGTGCCTGAGTCCTCCCCCCTGGGACTCAGTGCTCTTTCTGTTACACTGCCTGGAATCAAAGAGCTAAATAGAATTTTGCTACGGTTTAAAGCCTTTACAAACATGGGCACTCCATGGCATGTGCCTGCCTGCTGGCCTGCTGCAGCATGTGCTTGCTATCCTGTTTTCACAGGAGAGAAACAGTGCAGTCAGGTGCCTAATATGAACAGCTGCAGGCAGGGTATTCATTTTTCCACATGTTCTGTGGGAATGCTGCTGCAGCTGGGAACAGCAGGTGCATGGCAGGAGCAGAGGAACTCCATCAGACTTCTTATTTCCTCTGTGACAAAGGATTGTGTTTTGTGTACTGTGGTCTATCTGCAAGAAACTTCTTCTAGAAGGTGTTTCTCTATATTTTGCTTATGCTATTTAGTTTTTCATGGGCAGTATAGACAAATTCAGGGGGTTAAGGAAAGGGAGGCAGAGTTATGACTGCATGCATTTACTTCAGTAAATTAGTATGGCTTTGAAGAGCTGTGACCAGGCTGCTGGAGACTGGATCACTGATAAATCACCTGTTTAATTTCACTCAGCTGTTTCATATAAACCATTTCTTTTGCAACTTAAGTATTTCTGTGAGAAAATGCAAACAAATCTATAAACAATTTTCAAAAAGAAAAAGATATGTCACAGCAGTCATCAGACACTGTGCTAATATATATCATTAAAAGGAAAATGCAAATATTAATAATATTGAAATACTAAAATGGAATATAGAGACAGATGTCTTTTTTTTTTTTCTTTTTTTTTTTTTTTTTTTTTTAACCTCTGCTTACCAGCTACGCTTCATTGCATGGGGAGCAGACAAAATCTATGCTGAGTAAATACATGTTTTCTTTGCAAATATATTCTGATCCCATTTCACAGTTTGTTTCTTGTTTTCACAACACTGCTTAAAAGTTACACAGCCACTATCTGTGCCAGCCATCTCCATAAGTTGTTATTTCATCCCAGTGGCTCTGATCCACTAACTGGAGCTCTAGGATCAAGGCAGAAATTTTGCTAGTAAGGAAACCCATACACCAGGAGACAACTTCACCTCCTTTTCCTGCCACAAAAAAAGAGCTTTTCTCCTAAAGGGAGGTGGCCTTCTCCAGGTCCTTTCTAGCCCTTAGGTGGACCCCTCCTGGGGGACACAGAAATACAGAAATACATCTTTTATCCAGCAAAGACTTCAGGTTCATCTTGGTTGCAGACCCAACCACCTTAATATCAGCATCTGCACAGCCTTCCTACCAGGAGCTATAGAGAGATATGGTAAAGTCTGAAAATTAATCAATTAATTTACATGACAAGGGGCAGGACTCAGAGTTTTACATGTATTTAAAACAAAGTGACATGGAGTAGGTGGGATTCATGTGATGAAATATGGATGGCTACAGCTTCATAGTGGCTTTTCTTTATTGCCACAGGAGGGACATGGGTTTGCTTGAGCCGGGGTGCAATTTGTCCTGCTCTAAAACAGACCTCACCAAGAAGCCAGAAGAACTAAAAGCTTTTAGGACTACTTTGTGGCTTTAAATGATCTGAAAGTGAGGAGCTCAGTGTGCATGGCATCTAAGGCTAGGCAACATGAACATCACCTGTTCTGTCCCTACATCACCCCACTGCCTGCCTGCCACAAACAAATCCATCTCTGACCTGTTACAGAGAAACTCCTCAAAGTCCTTCCCTTCCATAGTCACTGTCACCTAGGAGTTATCCTCTTCTTCTTTCAAGTAAGTCAGTCAGAAAACCAACCTAGGTCCATCTGGGTAGATTAGACATTTTCTAATTAACTGCTTCTCCATTTTTTTCTCCAAGAAGTTTTATCTGCATTGTAGTTTTATCCCATGCTGGGTCTCTTCTACAGAACCTCAAGTGCAGCTCCAATGTAAATGTTCTAGTTTTCTACTATAAAAACCACACAAGTGGCTACTATAGCAGTAATACAAGAAAATATGAGAAATACCCTTTAATTATCCATAAACTAGAAAAAAAGGTCATACTCATCAGAAAATAGATTTTATATTTTTGAGTGAGTAGTTTATGACATAATTAATTCTAAACAATTTAAATTTCAAATATCCCATTGTACATAACATATTTTGCTTTCTTGTCAGCTTTCCAATTATCTTTTTATGCTTACATACTAAGGCAAAAATTTTAGTATGCCTGCCTTCCTGGTTCACATCATGCATTTTCAACCACTGGGAGCAATAACTGATATGAAAATTATTAGGGAATGGATATAATATCTGTTATAATTATTTCAACAATTTTAACACTTTTAAAATAATAAAGCCTACATCATCAACTTTTTTTTTTCCTCTGTTTTTATATTTGTTTACAAATATGAATGTTTTACAACACATGAATGTTTTAAAATCTCTTTACTCTTACAGTTTTTAGCCTACTTGTCATCCACTGTTTCTAATACTATGTCAGTTTATCACACATTAATTACCTCAATTAATGAAAATAACCGTCAGCAGTAAGTAACCTTTGGTAATGAGGAAAATCCTTCTCATGACTCATGACACACAGGTCACTTTTTAACGTCTGCTTAGGGAACCGAAGGTAAAGAATCTAAATTTACATTCTCTGGTGTCCATTTTTTTTGGAAGTTTCCTTCATAAGTCCTACCACAGCATCAGTAATGTCTCAGTGTACATAGGTCTTGTCACCATCTTTCTTTGCTACACATCTGATTGGGTGAGGATTGTTCAAAGTGGTGCTGCTAAACTAACCCGAAGTAACGCCACGTCTCAGGGCTATATGTATATCTGAGCTGCAGGGAAGAAGGATCTATGGACCCTAAAGGCTTTATGAGAAGGTGGGAAGTGGCAGAAATAGGTTTTTGTTGACCTAGTAAGCTTGACCTACCTGCAGGGTAGGACAGTCCATTAGTAGCTTCTGTCTTTATGCGGAGAAGTAAGCCATGCTGATCTATCAACATTGCGACAACCCCCAAGCTCCAATTTCTCTTGCTGAGAATGGCCTTTTCCTGGAAGTACTTTAAGCTCTATAAATCTATAACACGATGCTCAACCTGCCTGTGAGCCTGTCTAGTAACCCACTGGAGTCTGTGGAAGAGCTTCTAGTGCCTTTGAGAGCTTGTGACTTGAGCTCTGCTTCATTCCAGCAAAGTGTCTGTGTTTTCTTCCCAACCAAGGCAATGCACATCAAAAAACACGTGTCTCTGAAGATAGTACCTTTTGGGAGTGTACTGTGAGAATAGAGGGTCTACATAGCAGACCCTCCATGTTTAGTTTCCAAAACTACCTGTTTGCTATAGACATAGCTCATTTACAATGAGAAATAGCTTGATATCAACTATTCTTTTTAATCCCGTATATTGCTTATGTTTCCATTGCGCTTAGGAGCTGTAACCATGAACAGCTCCATATACCAAGCCCTGTACAAACACATATTTTAAAAAATAAAAGATCCCTGGTTTCACCTCCAGATTTCTGTGCCATCATAAAAGGAAGGGCAAGAGGTGGGTGCAAACAAGGGAATGGAACAGAAACACTGAGGCTATTTTCCAGCAGCACAAACCTCAGAAGGGGTCTAAGCATATTAGCATTCCAAATCATGTCAGGCATGTTTAGTGTATAAAAATCACAATAATAAGAAGATGGTGGAAAAAAAAAAAAAAAAAAAAGATGAAATACTTTTAGCATGTAATGTTGCATTAATTGGCATTGCTGACCTAGACACTCCACTGAGCTTGGTCCTCTCAGGTGCCACAATGAGGCCACCTGATTCTTAGCCACCCAGCCTCAGTGTGGCACAAGGCTGCAGAGGCAGCAGCTTTTTTTCCTGCAGCTGTGGGCAGACAGGTGATGCAGAAGCTTTTTCCCATCTCAGTCTTTCCTGTCATGTCCCTGGTTTCTTTCAGCATGTGCTTGGTTATCCAAACAGAACTTGTGAGGGAGCAGATTTATTTGAATTGTGTTCCTAGCTTGTGCTGCATTCATGCCTTGTTTCATTTGTACTGGTTAATTTAAGAAAGCACACCTAGAAAAGGGAGAAACCTGATGAATGTCCATCACCAGCAAGAAAAAGGCAGTCTTAGGCAGAGGGTAAATCTTCAGCTGCAGTTTGCAAATAAACAGTGCTTCCCATGCTGCCAAGTTACATTTATGGTCTCCTCTGTAATCTTCTTTAATAACACAGAATTCAGAGAAATTTATTGATGTTCCTGGACTGCCTGAAGCTACAGATAAGGAAAGATAAAAATAAATATATTTTAATGTTTCAAAATATCTTCGTCAAATCAACTCTGCACAGCTTTTGCTTCTCAGGAGCACAACACTCCAGCAGAAAAACTGTTTCAGGGAGAAGATAATTTTTCACACTTTATCCTTGTTGATATATCAATTCTATTACACTGGGAGTTGCTAATTACTAAATAATACAAGTCACTTGTCACAAGTTTTTTATTAACATATCATTATCTCTGCTGAAAATGGAAGATTAACTTAGCACTTCAGTTACAGGATCTAGCCAGGATTTCATACAGAAAAACATAAACATACAGAGCACAAAGTTTTTTCCCAGGGCCAGATGGGACTTCTATTTTGACCCTAATAGGAAATAGCATCAGAAAATAAATATAAAGTCTGCAGTGTTGAAACATTAGCTACAAAATTATCAAATTTATGAATTACAGACTTCTTCTTTCCTTGTATTTCAAATTAATTTCAAGAGAGATTTTTTGAAAAATATTCACTCATACAACAAAAGCTTCCATGACAGAATTAAAATTAGTTATCAGACTGATAATACACAACAATATGTTGGAACCTACATATAAGTGTTTGCTTTCATAATAAGGAAAGATTTCACCAGCCATGAAGTTATAATAAAACACTACTGTCTTTGTTACTTAACTGGCAAGTATGAAGCTTACTTCATACTTCTATTTTTCCCATTTAGCAAGCCTTGAATTACTCTGATTGAAAAATCTGACTGCACTAGAATAATACAGTCCTGTTCTGAAGAGTTCATAGTCTATAAGTCAGAGACTGCAAAAACGATTAAAGACACAAGTGTCTGTGTGATTAAGCCTATGGGTCACTTCTTTTTTTTTTTTTTTTTTTTTTTTAATTGAATGTCTTTTGTAGATTCTTACCTAGCCATTATTTTTCCTCTTTTAATGCATCCCAAATCTCATTGACTGCATCTCTCATTCACCTGTTTGTTCTCTACCACTAACACAGACTTATTCTTTGCAACTTATCTCCAGCTTTCCAACTTCCTTAACATCCATCTTCCCTAACTTGACTCTGAACATGGGATTTTTTTTTTCCTAACAGTTCAAAGGATTCTCTCTCTCTCTCCTTTTTTTTTTTCTCTCTCTCTCTTTTTTTTTTTTTTTTTTCCCCATGATATCCTTATGTCAGGAAGAACACAAGGAGCAAAGCATATGAGAGGTAGAGAGGGGTTTTCCATAATGAGGGCAAGTGTTCCTAATCTCCAGGTTATGTGGTTAATTTCCCAGAGACTGAAGGATTTGAAGTTCCCTGCTACTATGCACTTCTGCAAATGTGACTCACAGGCTGGCCATCTGATAGCAAGATTACTGCAATGGCATGATAAACTGCTTCTATTCCCAAGTATGAATGAGAGACAGCCTTCAGAAATGTAAATCTAGCTAGAAAAGAGCCTCACACATAGGAGGTTTTATATTTTTTACTGTCACTTTTGTCTGATCTTTATTCATTATCCAAATACACACAGGCTTTTAGTTTTAAGTTAAAGACTGCTTTTATTCAACAGCTCAGCAACCCAGCTGGAATATATTTTCTAGATATGTCATCAACCAGCAACTCTCATTCCCACATTCACTGACAGACAGTCAAAAGGGCTTAGCACTGAAGATAAGATCTCCCCAGTCACTGCAGCCTTTTTTTTGCCCTTGAAGGCAAACAGGGCACACAAACATCCTTCACACAGTTATTTAAATCCTTTTTATCCTTTTTTTTTTTTTTTTTTTTTTTTTTTTTTGTTCCCGTTGCTCTTTCTGGAAAGCTGTTCCAGACCAGGTCGGAGGATAGATTTGTTTCAATACTTTCAGTTTTAAAAGATAACTGACGTCTGGTTACACCCCCGGTTCTTGTGCAAATGTTGTTCTTTAGCCTGAACAGTTCTATTTATTTTTAGTATTTATCCTAGAATGTATTTATAATAAGCAGCCATTTTCTTAGCCTGCATTTTACTAGGCCAAACAGTCAAAGCCTTTCACACTGTCTGGTAGGTTATCATCCCAGTTGAACTTCTCTGCACCTTTTCCAAGTCAGAAGTCACTCGTATTGAGCACTGGTGATGAAGGATTATATGCCATACCTAGGATGAGGTGTCACAAACACCTTCAAGGGTACTGATACTTCTCTACCTGTACAGTTAATACTTCCTGATGTTGTACTTTGTTGTGTCACGCTGATAGCTTGTTGTTATGTCCCCTCATCACCATTTCTATTTGTTATTTGCGAACTTGCAGCATGAGTTCATTTTAACAGTCTCCAAAACCTGGATTCACCCCAGCCATGTACTTGTGTTGGGGCTGTGTGCTTCTTGTAAAGACATCAAAGAAATCTAAGCACTTCCAGGGAGGGTTCAGAACAGAGCTGCCCTCTGAAGATGCCTCTTTCTATCTCTTCATATTGACTTCAGGGCAACAGAGTTATTAAGTAGCTAAACCAAGATGCCTAAGTTAAAGGTGATCAGTACTGGTCTGAGTACATGGCACCTGGTCTCTTCCTTGTGATATTTGTTCTTAGTGTCTTCAAGCTCTTACTGTAAGAAGAGATGAAGGCCCCCCTCACTTTCAAGTGTGCCTCCTCTTTTCATGTCACCAGCAAATTTGTTAGCACAAGATGTGCCAGTTTCATTCACCAAAACATTAAAAAGGACGAGTCTGAGACCTAATCCATACTAAAATTTGCAAAATATTTTTCTGCATATTCATTCCCAACACTTCAGCCTCCTCCTAACCTTTCTCCCTAATGCCCTCCAGTTTTTGTCCTGCAGTGACCCAGATCACATTCGTCTGTCTTCTTAAGTATAGGCATTACTGTTAGCATTCTCCAGACACCTGGAACATCACTCTCCAGTTGATGGACAGGAACACTGGGAACACAGGAACACAGGAACCTGGATAGCTCAATGCAGTGCCTATAAATTTGGGCAGCAGAATAGGAGCAGAATATGAGATGTTTGTGTCAGAAGGATTTACAGAACAGATGTTCCATGTACCACTATGTCATCTGTGGAGATCATTCACAGAATGATTCCTTTTAACAATGTTAAAATCTGCAATAAAAGACAAAAAGTTATAATTCTTTATGTACCACAACAACATAGCAGGGGAAACAAACTGCCAATGCCCTGGGTTTTTCCTTTTTGTTAAACACAACAAATATTTGTCAAACAATGTAAACAACAGTATTAGAAAAACCTTGCTGCAGAATCCGCAAAGTGATATGGCAGGTCTTCCAAAGCTTTGAAAGATAGCTATTTTTGATTGAAATTCAATAATGTCTTTGGGTTTTGCTTCCACTTAAGGTGAGATAATTTTCATTCTCATTACCTGTCCTGCTTTTGCCCCCAAATTCAACATAATTATCTGTATTAACAACTGAAGCAAGTACTCATTTAGTTTTGAGGAGTTTCCAAGATTATCTTTAATCTTGACCTTCTCAACAAACTTCGTTTTATTTTCCTTGCTTTATTTTAATTAAAATGGTTGAGAAATGTTTATTATTATTTCAAATAATCTTTGAAATCTCTGGTAAAGCTTGACTTGCTGTCCTCTTGAACTCCTGAAATATGACTGTTTATTCTAACATTTAAGTGGCAAGTGAATGCTAACCTCTTCTGAAAATTTTGCTTCAGGAGTGAGTTTCAAGCTCATAAAAATTCTAGCCTGAATCCTCAAGTATTTTCAAAAGCACATGAAAAATGAAGAAGGTTAATTACTGGTGACTTTCATGTAAGTCACTTAGATTTTTTTTGAAGTTTTTATCCAGGGTGTAAAGAGTGTCAGCCATGTAATCTGAGCCTTTTGTAGTTCACTCATTTTGTATACAATGAGTAACTATTCATTTATACCTTCTGTATTTTCAAGTATAAAAAGAGCAAAAGTTTTCCGAAATGGCTTTTGATACGTACTTATGATTAGTATAATTTCACTACACATGTTCCTTATTTATCATTCCACGCTTTTGTTTTGAGCTGATACAACAGTTACAACAGCTTGTAATATTTCCACTTGCTGGTTTATCTAAAAATTGTCAACTTTTTTTTTTTTTTAATTAGAAATTAACAAAAATTATCGTATTTTAGAACTGAGAAATGAAAAGATCAAAGTGTCTTACTAAATCTTTTTGGGGATTGCTTTAAGAATTACAAGACAGTTCCCTCAGACCAGTTTGAGGCATTTTTATGATGAGATATTGTTTCATGATTTTGCATTCTGGATTATTACTTAGGAACCAGCTGCAAATGCCCTGTCACTTTTAATACAGACAGTATTTTTTAGTTCTGATTCATATATAACCACGGGCAATAAAACGGAGATTTAAAATGTTTTTTAAAATGAGGTCTCTTGGTATTTCTCCTTGAGTATATATGCTATGATGATTCTGACAACTAAATAAACAGTAAATAGCCTTTTTTCCTAAAAGACAATAACTTTATAGAAATTAGAAAGTGAGAATCTGACATACTCTCAAGGTTATATAAAGACAAAATAATTAAATATCAAGACTGTGCACATAAAGGAAAGACTGCTTGTCTCTATAATTCAGATGCAACCTGCATATATTTGGATGGTGAGCAGAGAGGACTATTATTCCAGTAACAACATGTATGGAGATGCTACATATATTATAATCTTGACCTCATAGCAGGAACAAATCACTGCAGTTTGGGTCACTAATACTCTGTTCAATGGTATAGAACACGAGTGATGCAGAACAGAAGGAAAGTAGTTCAACAGCTTCCATCTTGTCTGGGCAACAAACTCAGGACTGGAATAATTATTTTGTTAGAAAATAATGATTTCTGCATATGCCGAGAACAGCATTTCCATGTTGCAGGCCTTTTCTTATTTGGTGTTATATGAATGTAACAAGCCACTCTGTGCTGCCTTTGGGAGGTGTCTCATCAACCCCAAGCCATGGGCATGTTCTGCGTGTGTCCATACTCCTGAACCCTCAGTCTATTTAGAGCAGACATGGCTTGCTTGTCCAGCATGCTGTCAGGAGTGGCTGTCCCTCCTTTAGCAAGCCCATAGTCCTTGTGCCATTACAACACCAGCTCTTTTTAAAATGCCCTACCCTGAGTGGTCTGCGTTGTTACACTGTGTGTGGTGGCACCAGTGTTCTCCATGCATCAGGGCTTGTCTGGACTGGGGGGAACCCCTCTGCATCTCACAGAACCTGCCAGAGATGGGCACCAAGCTGCTCCTGTGCCAAGCCTGGGGTCAGGGATCTCGCCCCACTCAAGGAAGGCAGGCTACTTTATTGCCTTTATTTTCCAATAGCAATGAAGTGTCTTCCAATGTTGGTATTCCAAAACTTTTCAAGGATGCAAAAAGCTTCCAATTTGACTCAATTTTGAAGCAATGTGTCTAAAAAAATTTATGTTCTGTAATAACCAAGAAAAGAAAGAAAAACAGCAATAGAATAAATATTTATTTCCTTCGGGTATTTTGAAAAACTAATATGAACCACTGGGAAATAATGGTATAGCATCTGACCTCACTGAACAGTAATTTACAATGCAAATACATAATAATTTTCCTTAGGCAAACTAGACTCAGAAAGAAAAAAGCTCTGTCAATACACTAAGAAAATGCCCCTGAAACTGCTCTTCTAACCTCCTTTTTCTTTAAGAACTTGATTTTCTGTAATATTATATCATATTTTTTGTTCGTAATGACTGTCCTGCCAGTCATGTGGGGATTTTAAACCATCACAAATATTAATAAATAGCTCCCTGAAATTAAGATCTCAAGAAGCAGAACATAATTGCTTCCTTTTAACAACCTCCTTTAAGTCTCTGTTCAAAAGAAATAAGCTTATATTATCTCCCATGTTTTAGACTGTACTGAGGAATAGATATATTGGTAATTGGAGGTCTCGGTGTCTGTCACAGCAGAGTGGCAGCTCTAGGCTCTTTTATGTATTTGCTGTGAAGTGGGAGAAGGAAGGAGGGTCAGAGGAGAGGTCCACGGATCTGCTTCCCAGATATCTCATGAAAGAAATGTGGCTATAGGGGTTAACTGTGAAATATGTTTTCCTACAAGACTCTTTGCCATGCCCTTGGAGTCTGGCATTCCTCAACTCTAACTGGCTTTATGCAAGGATATGGAAAGTATTTCAGCAAAAATATTACAATCTCTGGAATTTTTCTAAGTGATCAGATTAATTTCTTCCTTTCAATTCTACCCATTGTTAATGTTAGTAACATTGACACGGTGCCTCTCTGACTCAGGGTTTACAAATTTAAGTGAAATTCAGTAATATCACACTGAGTAAAAACCCAATATGGGACTTGCTGGTCTTTTCAAACCTAATGCAGATATTTCCAGTGGTCTTTCCCACATTCAGAGCTTTTGGGTCCATCTCCATTAGGGTTTTGTGTTGGAACAATGGTATGGGTTTGAAGGTGTCCTGGTTTTGGCTGGCATAGAGTTAGATTTCTTCCTAATAGCTGGTGTGGTGTTGTGTTTTGGATTTAGGATGAGAGTAATGCTGATAACACAGGGATGATTCAGTTGTTGCAGAGCAGTGCTCACACTGAGCCAAGGACCGTTCAGCTGCCCAGCCAGCGAGGCGCCTGGGGGTGCACAGGGAGCAGGGACGGAACACAGCCAGGAGCTGGCCCAGACTGGCCAATGGGATATCCCACACTGCATGGTGTCATGATGAACAATAAAACTGGGGGGGGAAAGTTGTCCATGTGTTTGTCTGTGTGTGCCACTTCTTGGGGAGTGGCTGGGCATCAATTGGTAGGTAGTGATGCATTGTGCATCACTTGCTTTGTATATTCTCTGATCATTAATATTATTATCTTAATTTTCCTTTCCATTTTCTGTCCTATTAAACTGTCTTTAGGACAGTTTTTAACCTCTTTTTTTTTTTTTTTTTTTTTTTTTTTTTTTTTTTTTTTTTTTTTTTCCTATTTTCTCCCCCATCCTGCTGAGGGGGGAAGGGAGTAAGTGAATGGCTGGGTGGTGCAGAGCTGCCTGGTGGGTTAAATCTCAGCAGAAGGGAAGCCCTGGGTGTCCTCTTTTCCCAGGTCTCAGAACTCATAAAGCAGCTCATGGGTGAAACTGGGGGAACTGAATTTCTTTCAGAGGAAACTCAACGTGAGTCTCTTCTCCAGGGTGCACTACAATGGCAAATGCAGAGTTCAGTAGGCTGGCACTTCAAACCACTTCAGGCAACATGCCTTGGGGTGATGCTTGATCCAGGGGACCAGGCTACATTCAGCCAGATAACATCTGTGAGGCACACATTGTGTGGGATTACGGAGCTCAGTATCAAGTCTTTCAGTCTTCTAATTCACAGCTGTTATATAAAAATTATTTGCTTATATAGACATACCCTCAGTCTCATAGCTAGATTCCTGTCTTCTGATAAGAGATAAACACAAGAGGAGCCATTATGCTTTTGTTGTTGTTGTCATTGTGGTTTTTATACTGAGTGTAAGCACAGTGACTATCAGCAAAATTGAATTTATAATCTTTTTCTACTTCCTAAATATGATGCAATATAGCTATCCATGGAAATTCAGTGCTTGCAGATTGTGATTTTCAGTGAGGTTCTGTTATTAGTTCAATGTTCCAGCAGGAATGATTGATACTGAGTGGGTGGCAATCATATAACCTGTCAAGGTCACACCCAGAGTCATTGCTTTCCTAACCTGCAGCCCAGCATCCTGCTGGGTAGCTGTCCTGCTGTATACAGGGTAAATGCAGCCTCCACCTGTTAGGAATTAATGGAAATGGCCATATAACCACCAACTGCTGAAGAAAAAAATGGAACAATGTTTAATGGTCCTCACATTAGTGGATCTAGTATTTAAGTGAATACTAAAAAAAGGCAGCAAACAATTCTCTTGGCTGGATTATGGAATAGGGTCTTCTGCAGTGATCATGGTCACTTTATTATGTTGGCTAATTTAATAAGCCCAGCTTGGGAAGAGTACATTCTAATATATATACATATATAAATTAGTAAGTATTTAGCATTAAGAACGTAGCTCTGTGCTTCCCTTACTCATGACCTACTTTGATAAAGATGAATGTTTACATTGCCCCAAGTATATTATAATCTGTAGAAAAGTGATATTATTTTATCACTTTTTGTGATGAAATTATTTTTTGTATTCTTAGTGATGTCTCATCTCCTGCTGCCCAGGTATGCTCTTTGCTTTGTATGAAGTCTAAACGTGAAGAAAATTATACTTTTGCCATTCAGGCCAGGATAAGTGAAGAGTTGTGCTTTTTAGTCTGAATTACTAGAAATATTTTCTGCAGCTTGATTCGTCCATGTGCTCAGAATCATCAACTAAATGAATAAGGAAAAAGGGTAATGAAGCCTGTAAACATGTTAGGAGAAAATAATTAAAATATGAAATGCTTGATTATGTCACTCAGTGGCAGTGAGTGCAATTTGAAGGTACATAACAGCCTAAGGTGTCAAAATCAGGGATAATGTAGAGAAAATGAAATGATTTCTATCAAAAGAAAAGGAACAACCCTAAAATAAAAAGAACTTGATACAAGTAACGATTGCTAAATGATTTAAGATTTTAAAAAAATATGGTGACAGATGGATTTACGGCCATGACAAAACAGAGACAAACTTACAGAACTCATCCACTGACATATAAAACATCCTGTGCAGTACACAGAAGCACCTGCAGCTGATGGACCCACCACCCTCCCCCCTTATTCCTGTATATGGAAAAAATGTAAAAGAAGTTTCCCTAAAAAAAGCTGTGATTAGAAACAGTTGCAGGAAGCCTGCTGCTCCTTGTCCTGAGTCTTTTATGCTGTCAGGCTCACATTTCACATGGCAAGGGGAGCAGTCTTGCTCAGGGCTGTGTGTGAGCCCCACGGATGCAGAAAGACCCCTGCCTCACCAGGGACCTGGTGGCATCACCACGGGTGAGTTGCTGCTGAGGAGCCTCTGCCCTGAGCTTTGTCTGAGGATCCCACTGACCTGCAGACTAGATGATGGAAATGCCAGTCATTTCTATGAAAGCAGCCCGTCACCCACTACAAAGCAATTGTATAACAAAATGTTCCAAGATAAAATATATTTTTATAGATGCTTCAATTCATGCACTTGTCCTTCTAAGTGGCATTGACAAGACCTTAAGAATTGTTTTGTGGAAGTGGATATCTTTCTCTTTGTGAAAGAAAAAGAGCTCGTTTCAAGCATAGAATAAAGGAAGAAGCCACTCTAAGTATTTATATATTCATGTTATTTTTACCTATCTGATCTAAAAAGATTATATTCAATCAATATATTTTTTACCTTGACTAAATACAGGCAATGCTTTCAAATGGAAAAGTGCAAATAAACAATACGTTCCCTAGCGAAGTTGCCCAAATATGTGGTTAAGATCCTGAATTCAGGCAATGATCTTTGGAAATGCTGACTACAAATTATGTTTGCCTCATATTTGTATCACATAAAATATATTCACAAAGTGAATGGTTGTGCCAGACTGCTTTTGAGCATCTGACTGATAAGCAAATCCTTATTAATCTTAAACATCTCCTAGTGTTATGCTGTTTCAAATCCAAATTACCGAGAGAGATTTTCTCAAAACAAGCATTTTAAATAAATACAATTTTGTAAAGTATGTGATGACTAATGTCTCTCAGTCTTACTCCAGAACAAGAACTAAATATTTTCTTGTTACTCCAAATGTTCTCCAGCAATTGCCACCACTTAAAAAAATAGGCTACATTTTTTCTTCGTAACAAATTACTCAATGATAGATCATATCTTGGCATTTCATTTTCAATCACTTTTGACATTTATTATGTATATCCTTAAGGACAATCCTTACAAAGAGAATGGAGTTTACACAATTCAAGGCACAGTTTCTAAATAACCCTGTTGAACAGAAACAGGGCTTCTCCTTCCACAAGTTTTCCCATGTTGGGCTGCTTACCAGTACAGGAACTGCAGAGATCTCCCTGGTTCCAAAATCTGACAGAGAAAACCACAGAGCTGCTTTACCAGGGACCATGCATTCCTCTTGCTGTCCACATTAGTGCTCCAGCTGACTAAGGTCTGGGGTGATTTCAACCAATTTGCTACACTGCTGTATTAAGAACTGTTTTGGGTTGACAAAGAGTAGATTCAGATGCCTGAAAGAAAAGCAAAAGAGAGGGAGAAGGCCAAGAATTTTACATGCTGTCTGAGAATAGTCTTGTTAGTCATCTGCAGTCTAAACAATGTGAACAACAGCCTGTCTCATGAACTGTATGCTTTTCTGGAATGGAGTATCTAAATCAACATCAGGATGTTTTACAGTGTTTACTGGAGCCTTTTTCCCCTCCCATGTATATAGATAAACTAATAGCTGATACTATCAGGAAGAACAAATAATTTATTTATTGACATATCCCAATAAATAAGAATAAGTTCATGTAGAGAGCTATTAATGAGAAATTCACCCCCTATTCACCCCCCTAAATATTTCAGGAAAGCAAGAAAAAAAAAAACAAAAACTTAACCTGTTACATATGTGGGCATAATACTCTCCCCCTTTCCTGCAAACAAGCAGCTCAAAACTGCCAACTAGAGGCAGAAAGTCTGTTTGAAGTTACTTTCTTTACTAGAGAACTAAGATACAGATCTATCTTGCATCATGGTTAAAAGACTTGTACCCTTATGTGTCTGGGGTCAATTAGATCATTTACCAAACACCTAGTTATAAGCTACAGTCTAATGGGATGCTTGTAATTGCGCCTGAAAGTGCATTATTGTTAATGCAGTAGATAATGTTCAAAAAGGGTTTAAATGAACCAGCTTGTTTGAAAAAGATATTTTCAGATGCTGAAATCTTTTCAAAGCTTTGTTCGTCCAAAGACAATAGCTGGCAGGGTGCCAAAGAAAGAGAGGCTGATAAAGAGAAAACTATTATATCTGGCACTTCTTTTGCAGGAAGCTGTAACACCTATGTCTCATTTTTCTGCTCCGCTTGATAATGTAATAATTCTCATGAAAGGAATACACAGAAATATAATGAAAAAATGATATGATTGTGCAGTGAAAGATAAAGCTATTTGAAACTCAGTGGTTTCAAAGTACTGCACAGTGCTTTAGTTGTCTGGCAGTCTGTTGAAGTCAACAGGGCTCATTTGCCCCCCGATATTCACACTACCTTCCAAATCTAGTTGAATGGGTCTTAGTCTCTGACTACCTGGATGTGTCTCTAGGTGAACATCCCAGGCTCTGTATGTGCATGGGGCAAGTGCCACAGGACTGTGTTTGATTGTACTTATAATCAAGGGCAAAGCTCATTCAGAGAGGGGACTGATACTCCAATGCTGACAGTTCAGCTGCTCTTCCCTGTTCCCTGAGAAATTTCTGCGAAATCTGATTCTCTTTAAAAGATATGAAACTGAACACATACCACATATTTTTTAATAATAAAAAAGTAAAATCTCCAGTTGACATTGGGATATTGTTACTAGTGCTGTTGTTTGCAGTCAATCAGCTACAGGTAAACTGCAGGTTTACTTGTAGGCTTTCCTGGTAAATACTCCATTTAAGGCCTAGTCTAAATGGTACGGAATACATTACCAGTCATTTTATTGACTACAGAATTGCAGAATGACAGGATGGATGAGGTTGCCAGGGAACTCTGGAGGTCACCTGGTCCAACTCCTGCCCAAGCAGGGACACCCAGAGCAGGCTGCCCAGGACCATGTCCAGGTGGCTTTTGGAGATCCCCAAGGAGGAGACCCCACAGCCTCTCTGGGCAGCCTGTGCTCCATCACCTGCCCAGCACAGAGGTGCTGCCTGGTGCTCAGAGGGAGCCTCCTGGGTTCTGTGCCCATTGCCTCCTGTCCTGGCACTGGGCACCACTGAGCAGAGCCTGGCTCCGTCCTCTCTGCACCCTCCCTTCAGGGATGTAGGGACATGGATGAGATCCCCCTGAGCCTCCTCTTCTCCAGGCTGAGCAGCCCCAGCTCTCTGTCTCTCCAAACAGGAGAGGTGCTCCAGTCCCTCCACCATCTTGGTGGCCCTGCCCTGGATTCTTTCCAGTATGTCCATGTCTCTCTTGCCCAGTGGTAAGACTTTGAATGAACTCTTCTTGCATTAGATGAGTGCACTGAGAATCTGGTCTACCTGATCTATTAAAAGAAGCAATAGTTTCATATGTGGCCACAGCAAGTAGCATCAAATGTGCAAAATACCTTAAAGTGTCAGAATGTCTCCTTTTCTGACACACGGAAGCATTTGGAAACACCTGAAGGCCTCTGTACTGGTGAGAGTGGAGTACTCTGCACAGGAGCAGCATTATCTGGGTCTTGGCCTTCCATGCCCAGTCTCCTTCTGCGGGTTAATTAAATTCACCCATTGGGTTGCAGGGCTCTGTGATGAAAAATGGGCTGTAGAGCCAGAGCTGGAGACAGAAGGAAGTCTAAAAGGTGCAGAGTGAAGGACCACAGCGGAGCGCAATGTTCAGATGTTCAGGCTGATTTCATTTAGAAACGTCCTCAAAACACTCAGAATACAGAACAGTTGGAGGGCAGAGCCCTTCAGAGCAAGTGCTATCTGGTGCCAAATCCAAGCATTGCTCTTTGGGAGATAAACCATGTGCCTGTACTTGTGGCATTATAGCTAGTAGATTTGTTTGAAGCTAATCTTACAAGTTCTGAAAACAATATCTAGACGAAAAGATGAAAGTCATTTAAAATTATTCCCAAATCCATAAATAACAGTTTCTTATACAGATAGATGACATTTGGTGAGTGAGTTAAAAAGATCAAGTCAGCATCACTAATATATGACCCCAGGGAGCAACAACTCAGGAATCAAACCTTGAGGGACTGCTTCAAGGCTATAAGCAGCTTCAGATCAGTGATCTTTACAAAATAGTTATTTTATGTGGAGATGATGAATAACACTTCAGCCAGGCTAAGGCCAGATCTGGTGTATGCTTATCCTAATACTTTCAGATACTTTGACAAAAAAAAAATAAAATGATGCTTAAATATGAAATAAAGAAATATGTTGCTCTATAAACATCTGTTACCTTGACATGTGAAGAGTGGGAAAGATAATGTAATGTGGAGACATAAAGTCAAAGTACTGGAACATTAAAATTGCATTTGTAATTGCATTAGTAATATAAGAGTTATGGAATCCATCTTCATGTAAAGCAGTGGAATTGGCCTAAGAATTCATCATTCACAGTTTCATTATAAGTGTAATGAAATGTGAGCTTGCACTTCAAACAAACTTATCATTAAAAGCCTTGAATCAAAGAAGCATTAAAGCACGGTCATATGTGACAATCTGATGCAGATATTGAAATTAGTATCAGGCTAATTAAAATGTTCACTAGAATACAAAATCTTTTAGATTTGAAAGTGTTATCATAAGCTACCAAAAATGAAGATTGAAAAGGCTGATAAAGCAATTTCCTTAATTACTTTAATCACTCTTTCCTCCTGAGGTTTTGAGGTGTACTTCAAACCCAAGCTAGTGCAAGGAATAAGGAGAAGCTGCATAAGGAGAATGCACAGAAGCTGCAATAAGATCAGTTCTTACTGATCATAGAATCACGGGATGCTTTAGGTTGGAAGGGACCTCTGAGATCATCTAGTCCAAACCCCCTGCTGCAGCCTGTGGAGGAGCCCCTGGTGGAGCAGGTGGATGTGGCCTGGAGGAGGCTGCAGCCCATGGAGAGCCCCCACAGGAGCAGGCCCCGGGCCGGAGCTGCAGCCCGTGGAGAGGAGCCCACGCAGGAGCAGGGGGTCTGGGGGGAGCTGCTGCCCGTGGGGGACCCGTGCTGGAGCAGTTTACTCCTGGGGGATGGACCCCGTGGGACGGAGCCGTGTGGGAGCAGTTCCTGAAGAGCTGCAGCCTGTGGGCAGCCCCCGCAGGCTCAGCTGGGGAAGGACGGCATCCCGTGGGAGGGACCCCACGGGGAGCAGGGGCAGAGAGGGACCGAGAAGGAGCGGCGGAAATGAAGCTTCAGGGACTGACCGCAGCCACCATTGCTCATTCCCCTGTGCTGCTTGGGGGGAGGAGGTGGAAGAGGGTGGATGGGGGGGAAAGTGTTTTTAGTTTAATTTTAGTTTCTCACTACTCTAGTCTGTTAGTAATTGGCAATAAATTGCATTCATCTTTCCTAAGCCAAGTCTGTTTTACCCTTGATGGTATTTGGTGAGTGATCTCCCTCCCTCTCTCATGAGCATTTCCTTGGTCGTATTTTTCCCCCAGTTTGTTGAGGAGGGGGAGTGAGAGAGTGGCCATGTAGTCCTTGTTTAACTACTGATGTTAAACCACAGTAACTTCAAGACCTCTTTAGGCAACCGGTTCCAGTGTTTAATCACTCTCACAGTAAAGAAAAGTTTTTTACAGTAAAAATAAATAATCTTGTGTTCAGATGAAATTTCCTGTATTTTAATTTGTGTCCATTGCTTCTTCTTGTGTCACCAGGCACTACTGAGCAGATTCTGTCTCTCCTTTTGTTCATTCCCTCCTATTAGGTATTTATGCATACTGATAAGATCCCCCGTACTTTTCTTCTCAAGGCTTCCTTTTAATCTCAGTGGAAAAAAATAAAATAAAAATTTCATAATTCAGCAGGGCATTGTGTAAATGCCAGAAAAAAAACCTTACAATAGTGGGAAATCATGTCCCTGTGCTCCAACATCTAAATCCAAAAGAAAATTCCGGAATTTGTTCAATCTCAGTTTTTAAAGGGCATTTTGAAAAATCTTAGGAGGAAATTTCACTCTGGGCTCTTTAAGTGTAAAAAGTTGTTAATGGATAACTGTGAAGTTAGTTAACTTCAAAAGATTTGTTTTCCTTTACTGAAAAGAGGATCCAAAATTGTGTCTCTTTGTAGTGCTGTATCTGTTAGCAAAGAAACATTTTATCCTGAAATCCTTACACAGACCTAAATACATAAAGCTATAAATAAGTGAGGTTATCAGAGTGGCTATTGCTTGGCCTTTAATTATACTCCCACAAAAATAAATAAATAAATAAATAAATAAAAATCCAGTAGCAACTGAAGGAAAAAACTAGATGTTGGCCCTTACAATTGGAAGACACAATTTACTTTTTTTCTCTGTTGATCACAGATCAGGAGTCTTACTATGTCTAAATTCCAGTGTCAATGTTCTTAAAAAATTGTGGTTGAAAAGGGTTACCTGTAATTCATTTCCTGCCCTGCAGATGTTTCAGATCCAGGTGGCCATTCCTCTGGTGCAGTCTTGAACTGAACTGGTTCATCATTCACTGGAGACCTGATGGAGGGAGCACTGCTGGAGGTGCCCAGACCCTCTCTGGAGGATTCTGTGCCCCCAGGTCCCCATTTGTTGACCAAGCTCAAAGAGAAGGTATGTCCTACGCTGAAAAATGGTGTGCAGGGGTTCATGTGCAAAAATAGTGACACAATGCCCTTGAACCCTTACATTATTTTGGGGGTGCCTTGGATGCCAACAGAAGGCACCCATTTGTGGTATGAGATCCTTTTCATAAGAAATAATTCACTATCCCTTGAAATGAGTCTTTATTTGTGGATTTAAAAACTGTTAGGAAAAAAGGATGAGATATACTAGCCTTCTCTAGTCATTGGAAAGCAATTAATATTCTGCAGATCTCAGTGATGGATACATACTGCATTTTTTCTTTTTCCAGAAGAAAAAATATGAACATGCTGATGAAAATATTAAGTAGTGTGTGTTATTCTGCCAGGTATGCTGGAAATACCCTTCTATTGGAGAGGTTACCTGACAGTTTATTCAGCTGCTTTGCTGGCAGGAAACATAAGATGGTGATATTTCAAAGTGGCTGAAAAACAGTCAGACCAAATTCACATAGCTGAATATTTAAAATGAATTAATAGAAATAATGGCATTAAAACTATAATCATGTTTTTAAAATGATAAAATTAAGAATATGTTTTATTTTAACACTTTTTTAAAAGTAGGTATCAGAATATTTGAGCAAAGACACTCTCGGTTTAGCTAGAAGTGATAATTGTACTGATGGTAAGATACCCAAAGCTGATAACTCTCAGCAACACAGACAACTTGTCAGTTTTGTCAGTTTAGGACAAAATTAAAGACTTAAAAACTCTCAATACATTCTTCTATGTACATACTAATTGGCTGGTTTAGAAAAGGCATAAAGAAGATAAGTACTAGAAAGTACATGGTCACTGAAGGAGCTGGGCTTATTCAGCCTGGAGAAGAGGAGGCTCAGGGGCGACCTTATCGCTCTCTACAGATACCTTAAAGGAGGCTGTAGAGAGGTGGGGGTTGGCCTGTTCTCCCACGTGCCTGGTGACAGGACGAGGGGGAATGGGCTAAAGTTGCGCCAGGGGAGTTTTAGGTCAGATGTTAGGAAGAGCTTCTTTACTGAAAGGGTTGTGAGGCATTGGAACAGGCTGCCCAGGGAGGTGGTGGAGTCACCATCCCTGGAAGTCTTCAAAAGACGTTTAGATGTAGAGCTTAGGGATATGGTTTAGTGGGGACTGTTAGTGCTAGGTTAGAGGTTGGACTCGATGATCTTGAGGTCTCTTCCAACCTAGAAATTCTGTGATTCTGTGACTTACTATACCAACCATAGCAACATCTTAATAATAAGAAACAAAGCAAAAATTACTGGAGAATACAGGGGTACTCATATGTTCAGTAAATGAGGATTCAGAAGTCCTTTTTGAGAAAGGCAAGTTAACAGATCTGCTGCTTGAAAATCATTAGTGACAATCATATCAGAGAAATGTGAAAATCAGTTGAAATAGTGGGCAGAAAATTATATATTCATTTGTAACAAGTGACAGTAACAAAATAGATGAAGAATGCCTGTGGAACTGCATTAGGCTGACCGTAAGGTGGTGATGGTCTCCTTACACATTTCTCTTACAGTAGTTCCTGAAATACTGCCTTTATTTCAGAGGCTGTCTTTAAATGAGTGAAATAAGCAAATTGAAAAGGAGTTCAGAATAAAATAAAATAAAATAAAATAAAATAAATAAAATAAAATAAAATAAAATAAAATAAATAATCCAAGAGAAGAAACTGTGAGGAAGGATTGTTTCACAGTCAAAGAGTCAAAGGTGTCAAAGACTGCATGAGATTTAATGAGACTGTGCAGAGGTGTCGGAGGGCTCTCTAGATCCCGCCTAATTTGTTGAGGCCAGATCCCATTTGGTGTAGGGCATGACTCCTGCACTGGGTTACAAAAGCTAAAGTCGGGTTGATACCAGGATCTGAGGTTTTCTACCCTGGTAAATTCTCAGCAATGCTCTGAGCACTGGGAAGCATTCTGAGCTTGCTATGGAAGGTGGAAGTTTTTCAAAAGGAGGTCTGAGAAGAGAGGACCAAGAAAAGTAGAAAACATGAAAACAACAACAACAAAAAATGTTGGGGAGCCAAACCTGGGACCTAATGTACTGTAGGCATGACTAAAAACCACAGTTGGACATTTCCAAACCATCTGGAGAGAGCAGATACATATGGACCATACGGAACCATTTCAAAATTAGGTTTCTGAATGCTGTTAATAATCTTTGATGCCCACTTTTAACGTCAATACCCAGCATTTGTAAAATTATCATCCTGCATCATCACTGTTACCATTATTGTTTGTATTGGTATTATAAGATTCTAATTCAACAATACATTTGAATTAGAACACATGGGATAGTAAACCCAAAGTACGATAGAAATAATCAAAGTACTGAAGTCTATACTTAAATACCATTAAAGTCAATGTAATATTTTACAGCCAAGTACTTTGGACCTTAATACAGTTTAATGACTATTCCAAAATATTTCTAAGTCAAATCTTAATGATCCCTAAAACTAGATTTCAGTCCCTAATTTTGCACTCAGGTTGTGCACAATCTCTTGAAATTTGTCAGATGAAAGGGTACTTGGAAAATAAATCTGGAAGTCTTGGTAATAGAAGACAGGACGCAGCTGTGATCTATTAAATAGAAGAATACATGCAGAAAGGAAGATATTTGAGGTTCTAGGCCAAAATAGAATCACAACATTTCAGGTAATAATTTAATCTGTTTTAATTAGAAAGCCACACTACAAATGATCTGTCTATATCTGTTTAGTCTTCTTCTTGTGTAGCAATAGGTGAACTATCTGCATGCCTTCCACTGAATATATCTAAGGATTATTTCTACTCCATTCTGTCTCACTTCTATATATAATAGAGGGTAAATTAAAAAACTTAGAAATTTTATGGTCCTTCCTAGTATGTTTCATGATAGCAGCAAGAGTCAGCCAGACCTTCCCAGGTTGTGCGGAAGCCTCAGGAAAGCAGTGAGAAGATCTGCTTTCGAAAAACAGCAGACATTGCTAGAGATTTTATTCAGATGATTTTTTTCTCCACTAAGCACTCCTGACTCTTTCTGATCTGGTGCAGAAGAAAGAGAAAAGAGAAGCATGCATGGGCTAAGTAACAACCAATGTTGTTTTGGGGCAACCTCTTGAATTAAATCTTAGGAAAACCATTGTGAAAAATATCTTCAACAAGGTTACACTGAATTAAGTATCAGTCAAACATAATAACTGTTCACTGCATACACTTGGATATTTTGTGCTCCTAACATTGTCTGTTTTATTTACTGGGACCTTTCCACTTAAATAAATGACACTATTTATATATCTCAGTTTTCCTCTGACAGAAACAGCAAAATCAAGGTGAAATATTCAGCCTAGCCTCACATACTCCTTATAGTTATCTCTTTGAAATGACTTAAGCACTTACAAGACCAAGAGTTATTACCAAAATCAGAACTTGTACATCAGCACTGTGGGGAAGGAGTTGCATAGCGTTTAAGGATGTTTGCTTGGAGTTCTCAGTGTTTCTCATGGTTCAGGAAGGATGCTACCTGCCTTGCACTTGGAGGGATAAATAATGCAGGCAATTATAAGCAATGGAAATAAAATCTAAACTTTGGTCCTGGAGGACAGAAATATTTCTAAGACTGTAGTTTAGATTCATTTAAAGTATTTTTGAAATAGAAATAAAACATAGGGCT
>NC_048893.1:185228318-185268435 GCF_011077185.1 Oxyura jamaicensis
CCAAGTTTTTATAAATATTTTTTTTTTTTTTTTTTTAGATTCATTTAAAGTATTTTTGAAATAGAAATAAAACATAGGGTTTTTTTTTTTTTTTTTTTTTTTTTAATTCTAGAAGGAATTGCATACTAAAGTGTGTGAATAAAAACTGCAGAGATATGTCTAGAGATGGCATTTTTGAATGAGGAATAATCCAAGTTGTCCTGTATTATTTTATTAAAATTAATTGTCTTTGCATAAATTGGTAACAAAATGGCAAAATGCAGTGGCATGGATATGTGTTATCACAGAGCAATTCTGAACTAACTTTTCAAAAGGAGAGTCGTAAAAAATACCTACTGAAGGAGAATGTGGACTGTTCCTCTATTAGGCTGCCCTTTGGTAACCATGGAAACTGCAGGTTTGTCCAAGACATAAAAGAGAACTATATTGCGTTGGACACATTTATTTGTTTAGATTCAAAGTTTTACAGCGGTGAAAGTCATATAACATTGTATTGTGGTTCTTTGTCAGGACCGTGTCCTCCACGCTGCAGCAACACTCCTTGGAAAAAATAAACTCTCTGGTGATCTGGTACAGCAACAGCTGCTATTGCTGTCAGGTCTGTATTTCTGTGAAGCAGAAAATTATTAGTAATCAATAAATCACTCTTCTAAGGAAATATGAGAAGATGATGGCATCATCTCTCAGCATTCCAGTGAAGAGAGATACAGTGGATGCAGGGGCTGCCCCAGCAGCAGCTTCTCCCTGCAGAGCTGCAGAAATAACCCTTGAGCCCTCACCCTCCCTCTGGAAAAACAGTGTGCCATGTTCAAGAATTATTAGGTCATAAAAGATGGCCCAGATCCCCACTGTCTGGAGTCACAGAGTCATGTCTACACTATAGGTACTGCGATACCTGACAACAGTGCTTTGCTTCAAGGTAAAAATGATGGAGAGTACAAGGCAGTGAAGAAACGGCCAGTTGAGACTCAAAATGCTGAGAAGGTTGTTCCTAATGAAGGGAAAGAAAATTTAAAAGAAAGAGAATGAAGATGGGTATGACAATTTTTCACTGCAGTATTCAATGATGAAGCAAGTTGCACAGACGTTTCTCCAATATAATTCCACAGCAAGAAGAAATATTAAATTTAAAAAATGTCCAATTCACAGATTTGATAATTTTGTCTAATGTCATTTGGAAAAGATAGTTAAAATGTAAATTGGCTGTGCACGTTAGAGGGTCTATCAGGAGCCTTGAATTTACTGTTGTTTATATATATACACCATAAAGTTTTAATATTAGCTATAATGAACATTCACCCCTAAATCCTGAATGTGCTAGGAATTGTCAAATGTGTGGAGGGTTAGCTCTGAGAATGAAAACGTCATTTTTCTCCTTAATTTAACTTAAACAATTTTTAAATGCACTTTGGAAAGAATAGGATTTGTTTCCCAGGGGTTACATTTGACTAACAGATGCTTAGCAGGTGTTTAAACATACATGTGTCCTAGGCATCAGGGATCAAAGCAAAGGTGTTCTGAATTGGAGAAACCAGTGTTGGGTTTATTGGAAGCATTCTTTACTGCTTTATGCAACATATGGCCAGTTGTGCTGTGCAAACAACAGATTTTACAGCTCTAGGACAAATTTACTGACCGACCTGTGGTGGTTTTACCGTGCTAGGCAGCTGAACACTACAACTGCTCTCTCACTCCCCCTCCTCAGATGAGGAGGGGAAGAAGTAAAGGAAAGAGCAATTCATAGGTTGAGATAAGGATAATTTAATTAAAGGGGAAAAATATTAAGGAAATATTATTATTAATTAAACAATTCAACTAAAGGGAAAAAAGGGAAGGGAGGGGAGAGGGAATAAAAAAAAAACAAAGCAAAGGCTATGTGGAAGTGCAGAGGAAAGAAATCACTCTCTACTTCCCACAGATGTGTGATGCTTGACCACGTCCTTGAAGCAGGGCCTCAACACATGTAGCCAGTGTTCAGGAGGAGGACAGATGTTTTCGCAATGAGAGCCCACCCCTCCCCTCTTCTTCCCTTTTCCACCTTTTATTGCTGAGTGTGACATCATATGGTATGGAATATCCCTTTGGTTGGGTTAGGTCAGCTGCCCTGCTGATGTTTCTTTCTCACTTTTTGCCCACCCCCTAGGAGGGTCAGAGAGAGTCCTGATGCTGTGTCAGCACTTCTCAGCAGCAGACACAACACTGGTGTGATACCACTGCTGTTCTAGCTACAAGTGCAGAGCGCAGCACTGTATGGGCTGCTGCAGGGAAAGTTAACATCCCAGCCAGACCCAGTACAACCGACCAACTAACCAACCAAATATATATATTTATTTGTATATATGAATATTTTGAGTGAATGAATTGGAGGTAAAACTCTTTGGACTAAAATTTCATTTCTGGGGCAAATAACTTTTAAAAACAATTTCTAAAGTCAGATTGATTTCAGAACTAAAAATATGCAAAAAAATATGCAAAAAAAAAAAGCTAACATTTTTTAAGTGTCTTTTTTGTTTTTGTATATGATTATTATTCAAAAAAGTACTATGTGTAGCATTAGCAGTGTTGGTTACTCTTTGTAGCTAATCCTTGGCCGTGTACTTCATAACAAATGTTTTGCCAAGATCTGGTGAGCACCTTTTCATATCATAAAAATCTTTACACGGGGCACAGGAAGGTAAGGAGTAGATCCAAAGAAGAAGATTTTGAAATATTTGAATAAAGATTTGTTACCTTGGTGTGATTCTGAACCGAGAAGATATTTATTATTTTGTTTTAATTGAATCTGAAAAGTTCTAATTTGAAAAACAAACAACAAAAAAAGCTATCCTTTTCATAAGCAAAAATGTTTTTCTTCCTTTTAAATTCCAACTTTTCAGAATTTAATGTTTCGGAATGTCTCAAAATGGTACAGGGAACACCTTTCTTCATAGTGCTGTAGCTTTGTTTTTCTTTGCAACTGTTTGAACTGCTTTTCATCTGTTTTGCACCTTTTGTGATATTTCAGTATTTCATAGCATTAATTATGGAATATATGTATAAACAGAGAAATGGTATTGGCGCAGACAGTTTATTTATGCCACACAGAGTTTTGACCTAATCTTTAAAATCTTATTCTTGCAACTTTCTTAGCTTTAATGAGATTTGGGCTTGAATATGAATGTGGGCAAGGATCCAAGGAGGAGGAAAGAAAGGATGAACCTTCTGCTATTATAGACTGTAACAATGAAAATTAATAAAATTATTAGGAAAGCTGCCAAGGCTGTAAGAGATGTATTTATTAATCTTGAACAACTTCAAAAAGAAACAAAATAAATGCAAAATAAATAACGCGATCATCAAATAACAAACACACAGAATCTCAACATTAAAAAAAAATTAAAACTGTATTTAAATTGCAGAGATGACAGATAACTGGAATATTTCATAACACTGGACAAACACAATTCTCTTGTTATTTAAGGTCTTCCAGGCAATTTGAGAAAAATAATAAATGTGTATTTTAAAAAGGTAAGACAAAAGAGAAATATTGTGTGGAGATCGTAGAAAGTAATTAAATGCCAACTCCCTTGGCAATTAGTAATATGAAAGCTCTATAAACATGCTCTTAGGATTATGGGATTATTATAATTTAGTAGCTCAATGCATTCCTTTGTCTTTACATGCAGGCAAAGCATTTGACAAGGTTGAGTGGTCAGTTTTTAATCAAGTAAACATTTGTAAAGTGTTTCAAGGATACAGTATTGCAAAATGAGTTTTAAAAAGCAGTGGCCTTGACGTATTTTCTGAACAAATTCACTTACAAAGACAAAAAAAGTGTTTCAGAAGTTTACAACTGTTTAGAGAGTTCCATTTTCTTCCATTTCCCATACCTGCTGGTGTCCTCTCAAGCAATCATAGCAAAAATAAAGTGTGCTGTTAGGAAGTCCTTGATGTCGTTATGTTCTATTTACATTGTAACTTCTATTAAGTTGAGGATGTGCATTAGAAAAGGGAATGGATGTGTACGTGGGCTGAAACCATGTTATAACTAATAAACATACAGGCTGTGCTTGTCAGAGGACTGGAAGATAGCTGTAACACAGTCACTGAGCGGCTGAGTATCTCTAAGCCTCTCCACACCAGCGTTGGGTGGTAGGATGGGAAATGGGATGCTTCTGGCCTTCATTCAGCATGTAACTCATAGAATTGTTTTTATTAAGTGGAAAGTGGGGAAAATCCTGATCATAATGTCAATCCCATTCTCAGCAGGCATTAGGGAGTGAGGAAACACTGGATCAAATTCTCTGCTGCTTCTCATGAGAAGGAGAGCACAGGATGCACAGCCTGTTTTACATAGCCAGGGTGTTTAAGGAAAGGATGTGGCTAAGGAAACCCTGTAGGATCAAGTGAATCCTGTGGGAACACAATGCTGCATATAATGACACTATGCAGCTCATGTGTCAAAAGAAGTCCCACCTAAGCTGTTGGCAAGCCAGACACACAGATGGGGGTGTTTAAAGAGCTGAATTAAACACCTTTATCTGGCCCATTTATTTTGCTTTAAATTTTTAACTCTGGACTTAACTCCTCTGCAGTTTTTATCTTTTCAAGAAAATTTATGACAGTAAGAACTTAATTTTATTTTGAATGCTTCACTAAATTCCTTTATACTTGAGGATATTGGTGGAGGAAAGCCATCATTTTTTCCTAGGTTATTATAGTTATGTATTTATTGTTCACTTATTTTAATGTTGTTGCACTTGTTACAAGTTAAAATAATTTCTTTTTAGCAAACTGGAAACTGAAGTATGGCATGATTCCCCTGAGATTTGGGAATGCTGTTGGTTTGTGCATGCCATTCTCTTTATGAGTGAACGAAAGCATTGCATCCTGTTGCTCATAAATGTACTTGTATGATGCACGGCGGGTTGTAACTCTGAAGGCAGCAACCCAGCCACATCTTTTCCTTAATCATAAACTGGGGTTGAACTTGTTCAGCTCATCTCTTAGTATAACAGGGGCATCTCCCCTTTAATTGCAGCCAAGTTTTCATACCTTGCTTAAAAGACTTCATTAGTTTTTTCAAGCTGTATTAAATTGGGTAAGGGTTATGTCAAGAGATTTGTCACTCTCAGCAAGCAAGCGTGGGAGGACCAGTAGATTTATTCAGAGTATTTTTCCAGTCAGTGTATTTACAGCCTCTGCTTTTATTTCAGATAAAGCTAAGCCATTCCCTAGGGTTTTTAAAATAATTTACGTCAGAGTCCCCTGCATGTTTTCTCTCTTGATTACCATTTCTCTGTCTCTTTTGATCATCCGAAAAGTCATCCCCAGGAACTAACAGGAACTGGTTCCTCTGAGAACAGCTCTTCTTATTAGGGCCATCTCAGAGGATAGAGGTGCTCTGTCTGGGCCAGTAGATGAAAGAGTATAGGAAACATCCAGCTTTTTTCTTGTATTTTCCTTTTACTTCATAAAATTCTGCCAAGTACTTTTTGGACACAGGTCATGATTTAGAAGGGGCTGTGGATAATAATTTACCTCTCAAGTATACTCCATTCTTTATTCTAGAAGAACAGAAGAAACACACTTCATTTTCCACATCTTCCTTAATATTGAATACTTCCTTCCATTGAGATGGTCGGGCACTGGAACAGGTCCCTAGGGCAGTGGTCATGGCACTGAGCCTGCTGGTGTTGAAGAATTATTTGAACAATGCTCTCAGACACGTGGTTTGTTTTTTGGCTGGTCCTTTGGGGACCCAGGAATTGGACTCGATGATCTTTATGGGTCCATTCCAGCTCAGGATATTCAGTGATTGTGTAATCTCTTATTCCAACACAGCAATTTGGCCAGGCCAGTAGGTGCATATATTTTTATCTTTAAGGGTGCCTCTGTGAAATTCCCTGAGTGTCACAGCTGAGTGCTTCTACAGGTCATGAATGTTCAGTACCGATGTGGCTGGCTGATGGGAGGTGGCAGGAAAGTCTGTGAGTGCCCAGTGTGGTGGTGGCTCAAGTTCGTACCATCCTGGGCTCTGATCCAAGTTACTGTAGGCAGACCTGGGCTGCAGTCTTCCTTGCCATGCTGGAAAAATTGAGGTGATTCTGGTATAATGTCTTTGAAAGGCCAAGGTCAGGGAGTAAGGAGCAGAGATGTACATGTGCTGCTCTACCTATTCCCTCCACCTTTGTTCTTTTCCTATTTTTCTCTTAACAACTAAATGAGAATAGTACCTTGTAACTCTGCTATTTGCCTTTCTCTTCTCTCTCTCTCTCTCTTTTTTTTTTTTTTTTTTTCTTTTCAATAAACTGGCATTGTTATTCCAAATTATAATGTGTAGCAGGTTTCCACTGATATCTCTTTTTGGTGGGGTTATGAACATTGCAGAGTTATCATGCATTGGTAGACCTGTGTATTGGCAGACCCACTGGTGGACCACGCCCTCAAAGGGGATTTTGCTGCCTGCCCCAGGCTTGCAGAGTAGGTACCAGGTCAGACCGAGTGTCCTCAAAAACAGAATGAATGAGAAGTTCCATTAGCTGCAGAGTACATCTAACATTATTGTTTAAACTTTTCTGGGGTGATGGGAGCTCCCTGAGGAGCAGATCGGCAGGTAGTAGTGCATCCATGGGCAGTCCAGTTATTCCTCTTTGCCTATAAACCTGCTATTCTTATTTGAGACAAGAGGTTCAGAATGGAAAAAACTTTCCCATGAGGACAATTGCACCTTCGCAGAGGTTGCCAAGAGAGGTAACGCAGTCTGTGTTGCAGGGTCATTTTCAGAACCTGCCCCTTCCAGCCTGGACTTTGCTGTGATCCTATAGAGAGGGACAAACTACACATTGCCAGTCAGAATCCTGGAGGAATGTTAATTCAGGATTATACTCCTCACACATAGAGATACACAGGTAACATAAACACCATTCCTCCAAGATTTGTTATAGCATAAATATAGTGGCGACATACTGTAAAAATCAAATACTGAATTTATTTATTGTGAACCATTAACAAAGCTAAGAATACTTAAAGAAAAACTGCTTCCAGCATTTTCATTTTTCAGCAGAACAGGCTAGCATTATTGTCATTTAATTTCACAGTAAATCTAAGTAACAGTCTGACTAGCTAGTGGCTGATGGTCTAGAAAATGTCAGACTCCAGGTGATGTGTATATTTCTAAATTCACATCTGTAATAATATGAAGCTCACATTTATACTGATATAAATGACTGGCCAAAGTTGTCAGCTGTTGTACACCAGTAAGATGTAAAACTGAAGGTAGCTGTAGGAAAAAATGAAAGATCCATTATGCAGTGTGGACCATCTTTGTTCAACTCTGCTACTTACAGCAATTCTGCTGGTTGGCTAAGAAAGAGCAGAAAGGCAGTCTGGCGAAGAGGCAAGTCCTTCTCCAGGATTTTCTCAAATAGTTGCAAGTCTGGGGCACTCATCAGGCCAGCAAACTTCACCTCCAACCATGCTAAAAAACAAACAAACAAACAAACAAAAAACTTAAGGATAAGAACAGGTTTAAATATTCTGCTGCATTAGGACTGAATTCACTGATATGCATTCAATACACTGAAATCTGAATGTTATCTCCATCATTTCAGGATTTGTTCTCATTAGCCCATTGTGGATCTCTACCAGTATGGCTGTATGAGGGAATAAAGCACATTGCCCTCAATAAACTGAAAACCAGCAAGAAAGTTCTGCTGCTTCATCCATGGACCTTGAAATGTCAGGCACAGTAAAACCCACAAATGTGATAGATTTTAATTATGTGAATGCTTTATGTTCTGCATCACAAGAACCATACAAAATCTTGCAGAAATCTAGCTTAATTCCAATGTATTATTCATCAGGCTTTCTTTTTGTCTGGAAATGTTACAATAACCTTGGCTGAAAAGGCTGGACATTACAGCCTCACAATGCATGTGGAGAACACCGGCACCACTCTGTTACAGCAGAAGCATTACCCATTGTCCTGCACATAATCCTATTGAAATACTTTGGAAACTTGATGATGAGAGGATTGTAATTCAGACTTGTTCTTCTAGTTCTCTTTTGGGAAAATTGGTCAATAGAGGTTTTTCATCTTATCTTTACTCAAAGCAAGATTAAAAAAAAAAAATCATACATGTATGTATCTGAGATAAGAATTATGCCTGTCAATAATTCTTCTATATATTACATTTTTTCAAAACAAAGATGGATCCCTTACAATTTAATTTATACTTAATGTATTCACTTGTTACTCTTTTACATATTACTTGAAGTAGCACAATCCCAATTCTGTGTGTTTGAACATCCTGCAAGATTTCTGTTAAAATGAATGTTAATTGAGAACTTTCAAAACAACAGGGGATAAGGCCATATAGAGCATACAGTATAATGTAGCTCCTCTATATTAATTTCCTTGATAGAAAGTTTTTTCTTTTCATTCTTTATCAGTTACATGTTGGATCCACTTTTCTCTCTCAACCCTGCAAGCAAAACTCTTTGCTGATGCAGATGTTTATGTCTGCTTTGACCGATGTTGTGCTTATCTGCACCAGCATATCATTGACCTCAACACACAGAATAACAGTGATTCCCTGAATAAGCCTTACCATTTAGTCTCCAGAGATTTCCATAGGGAACTGAGGAATGCCTGTATGATTTTTGTGACCATGGCACACCAACTCTGTTCCCACAGGGATAGTAACTGTAGTGTTACAGAAAGGATGAGATGGCCAAAAGGAGCAAGTAGGGAATGTGAAGGGATAATCTTGGTACAGGGCAGGCCACCAACAGCAGCTGGGTACAGACTTGGCACAGGGGAGCACCAGGCCCCAGCCCAGTGATAACATCACACTAATGAGGAGAGGTGTGAAATGAGAGGCCTGAGCTTCCCACAGCCCTAGCAAGGGCTGCTGGGCTTCAGCAACACCAGGAGAGGATGCTGTGGCCAGGCTGCCCAGAGACTACAAGCAGCTTCCCCCAATGAAGATAAAATAAAGGCCAAATTAAGGTGAAATTTAGACTTATGTGTGTGCAGCATGTTCATATTACAAGTTTTAGTTAACCTGTATTTTCTTGGAAATTTAACAGGTGAATTAAAGAATGTTAAATTCACCATTGCTTTAAATTGGTTGAGTTGATAATGCCAGATTGTATTTAAATCCCGTTGTCTACTCAGTCACTGTCATTCTTTTCTTATTTCAGGAAGCCCAATAGCATTCTCTGCTTTATCTGGAATAATTGTGAAGGGATTGTAAACAGAAAAGAAAATGTCCTTGATAAAAATACTTTCGTGTTTTTTTTTTTTTTTTTTTTTTTTTTTTTTTTTTCCTTGAACTTCCATCAGAAATAAAATCTGTAATTTTCTGACGGGATGGATGAACATTTAAAACCATACAACTCTTCCAGATTTTTTTCAGAAGTTTAATTGTCAGTAGCCTTGATGATTTTTTTTTGGATGGAGAAGATGGATTAAGTCAGACAAATTAAACAACTAGGATTTTATGATTAACATAAATTCAGAGAACTATGTTATCTTCAGTAAGGTATCTGTCTCTACTTCCAAGTTGTGGCATTTTTGTAATCCATAACATAGATACAATAATATCAGAATATAGAAATGTTTTTCTATAAATTTAAGCAAATTATTATGTAACAGACAACTGATTCTGGGCTTCTATAAAGAATATCCAACCATTTCAAGAGAAGAATGGTATCTACATTGGATGAGTGCTTAAACAGACACCTTCTATCTCTTTGTAAGGATTTAAAATATTAATAAATGATTTCTTTCCAGTCTAGCAGTTTAAAACTTTCTAATAATCATTCAGTGTGATTTTATATTTGCTTATCTTCAATGAATCTGGTTTAAACATATTTTCTATAATCTGACAATGTGATTTAAATCATGTTAGGGAAATTCCAGCCTAAACAGTTGGTTTGCATGAAATCTTTTTATTGTAATCCAACAACAAAAAACACGGGCAGGTGAGATGTATATAAGGTTGTTCATACTAAAATCTCCTGTAGCAAAGCAGTTTGCTGTGTCTTTCAAGCTTTTTCTAACAGTTACCATAGCTTTCAGGAGTCTGAAATAGTAGGTGCTCTTAATAAATTGCTGTTACTTTTCCCCTGTGCAACACTATTAACACCATTTAAGAACCAAGTTTTACTTAGGATACCTTCAACAGCATTTGGAAAACAAATATATTTCTAGAGTTTTGCAGGTTTCTTATGTTTTCTTGGTGAGCCCAGTGCTCAGCAACAGTGAAAACAGCAAGTGGTAAGTTGATATTAGTGGTAGTGAAGGCACAGAGACAGAAACAAGGATGCTTGAAGTCATGGAGTAGCTTCTAGAGAGGAAACAACTGGACAGACTGGGACTCTGCAGCTTGGAAAAAGGGGTGTCAAGGGAGAATAGAGAACAATACAGTTCTATTAAATCATAAATGGGAAAAAGGTGGTGAAGAGGGAAAAAATGTTTTACCGTGCTTCTGAAGAGAAAGTGAAATTAAATCAGAAGGTGAATATTTCAAGACAGATATAAGCAGTTGTTCATAGAGTAAAGCTGTGAAACTTTTCCGTACAAGACAGAGTAGAACACTCTCGCAAATGTTTACACTAACTTTAAAAAGTCAGTGCAAACGCACAAAAGAAAATGTCATACAGGGTTATTAAATAAGAATAATGATAAAAAATGCCCAGCCTTTGCCCCAGGAAATCTCTGATCCACAATTTTGGGATGTGGGAAGAATATATACAGGAGGTATCACTATTTGCTTGTCCTCCTTTTTGCTGTTTCCTGGGCTGTCACCATTAGTCATTGCCAGGAACAAGAAACTGGGCTAGAGGAATATTTAGTCTTACTCATAAGAGCTCCTTTTGTGTTACTCCTTTAAAAGTTTCACACTGCTTTAACAAGCTTGCTATTTCTAGAACTTTCTTATTTCTTACAGGACTGACGTAGAGAATTTTTCTTCATAAAATGCTGCAAAAGTAGCAGAGAGAGTAGCATTAGAGATTGTAAATAAGCCTTATTTATTGGTTTTGTATGTTAAATAATATATAATTTCTGAGTCATTTTAAGCTTTAGTGCCAATAAGTTACAACTTTAATTTCCTTTAATAGAAAATGTTTTGTATGCCTAAGGGTTTTTTCTAACAGTTTCTGTCATCATATGGTACTTCCCTTTATCATTAGTGACTTCTCAATATACAGTTTTGTATCTGCATTCCTATGAACCACTTCAATATTTTTATCCTTTTTCCTAGTTCTAACTTTTCTTCCACTCTGTTCATCAGCTGGCTGTCAAAGACAGTTTTACAACATCTTTTAGAAGAACTTTCTCTGTATGTTCTGATTTATTTGAAAGTGGTGTCCTCTAGTTTTTGTAAATGAGTCTCAATCCTGGAGAAGATTTAATTTCTTAAAAGTGATCCAGCTGTGCTAAAATAGCAGATTCTTTACCACTTTGTTAACTATTTTGAGAGTAAAGCCTGAATAAATTACAGTCTTATTCCTCTAGTAGCAGCCAATGATTGAGCTCTAAAAATAAAAAAGCTAAATATATCATTATTTATTGTCTTTTTTTTTTTTTTAATAAAAAAATCATTTTTGATACACAAATGAAGTCCTTCCAGACCTAATCTTATTTCCCAGGGTATTGCTATAATTTAATAAAGTACCTAAAGTAAGTATATTTTATTTATTTTTACTAATAACTGAAAATTGTCCCTATTAACAAGACCAGTTATTCTTTATTATTGAACAGATACTTGTTTTCAAAAACATAAATTTGGCAGGTGTTTCTTTTTATTTTTTTCTAAAGCAAAAAATATTTGCTGAAAATACCCATCTTTCACACACCCTGAAAAAAGGTAAAATAGTTTAAGTAAAGATTTTTAGTTTTTCCAGCTTTAATTGTGCTAATTAGAAGCTATTCCTTTAAAATAAAATGATTACTGACCTTTGACTCATCAGAAGCTTGAAAAGTTTATTGGTTTATTAGGATGTGTCCTTATCGGAAAAGCGTTCCCAGTATTTTAATTAATTATTATTATTATTTTTATGTAAATGTAAAGTATGCTTGAATATGGCTTGGCTGTAAACTTTGTATGCCAATCCATCTCTCCTGCAGCCTCTTAATGGAAAGGGAAAGGGGAAGAGGAAGAGGAAGGGAAGAGTGAAAGGGAGAGGGAGAGGGAAAGGGAAAGGGAGAGGAGAGATTGAAATGTGTTCTAAATGGGTGTACACTTCTGAACTCTAACTTTCCAGACAATTCACCTGGATGTGTGAACTATTTATATAGCAGTCCAGAAGAGGTATATTTTCCATCTATGATGGTATTGGTGTTATGGATGAATTACCTCCAGGTTCTGGAGTTACCTACCCAGGGTGTGCCAAGCACTTTGTCCTCTCTTTTCTTTGAACTCATCCCAGAGAGCATCCTTGTTCTTTCTTTTAGCCTTCGTTTTCGGTGTTTTAACATAGAGAGACTTGTTCTGTACAAGCTTGAACAAGCTGTAATGAGGTATGAAGTCACAGTTAGTGTGCAAAAAGTGCTGCTTGACAGACACTCAACCTCCCCCGTTCCCCATCCGTAACTATTTGGGAAGAGCAAAAGCAGTTATCTCAGCACAACCATGCCACTATTAAGGCAAACATCCTACAGGCTTCTCCACAGGTTACCGTAATTTTGATTCAAGTGTTTGATCATGGTCTGGCACTAATCTTGCCTATCTTTAGCTGTCTAGACATTGTGTGCTAATGCGAGCTGTCTATCTAGGTCCTGCTTGCAGGAAATATCTCCTTAGCAGGATTCATCCCAGCTGTGTTATGTATTATCTTCAAAGAGAGTGAAATTCCTGTCATTTCTTTGTCTTTTTAAATCCGGAAATGTCCGAGAAAGTTGAAAATAAGTAACAAACTATGATTTTACATTGGTCCGTTGCAGTGATCAGACCATTGTACATTGAGGAGGTGGTGGTCCACAGGTAACCTCAGGCAGCTCATTTTAACAGAGGAGTCTGCAGGCAGCCCCCTCTCGGTACTGGTGATCACGGCACCTGGGTGGCCTTGCCCTTATCTACAAGTGTGGCAAGAAGTTCTCATGTGAACATTGCCTGACTGTAGGTAAATATCGCTTTTTCCCTTAAATTCCTTTAAAATCTCATAATAGCTTGAACAACTGAAAAGGACTAATCTCTGCTAAGGACCATGTCTGCATGGTGTGCTGTGTGTGGGTGGGTTATAGTCCTGTTCGATGATACCCCGCCTGGGGTTCCCAGTATCTAAAGGGATGTAGGTTTATCTATGCTATTCTCTTCTTATTGTGCTAGCTGTGATAAATAGCATTGTGAGTGATACCTTACAGAGTGCCTTTCTTACTGGGATCATAACAGACTAGCACCTCCTGGTACAAAACACCTGTGTTAGCAATATTAGTAACAGAAGGCAATATCTACTTCTACAGAGTAGAAGAAGTGGTTCCCACAAGGCCTCAGCAACAAATCTTATTTTCAGACTGTCGCTATGCACAAAAACCAAAGCTTTTAGAATTTTGGCATTTGTACTTTTATTTCGCCTATTAAATAGAATGGTAAGTAAAAAATAGTAAATGTAACAAGATGATTATGTCCATGGCGAAACAGGGTAGTGTATGTGCATACGCAGGTGCTAGCTTTCCATTATTCAAGCATGAATATGGCATCTAAAAAAAAGACTCTTAAAACAGGAGACTTTTTTTTTTTTCTTTTTGACTTTTCTGTCTCAGGCAACCTAATGGAGTGGACTGATATCTCCAAATCCATTCTTTGGGAGAAGAAAACATATAAGAAACTCCAGCCTAAAGGTATTTTTATTCAGGAAGGAATCTTAGCTTGAAATAGTGGCACTGCAAGAAAGGGATTTCCAGAGCCTCATGGCCACCCTACATTAGATGGGATCAGGAAACTAGTTCAACAATGAAAAGCTATAGCAGAGATTGACACAGTTCAGGCATTTAGCAAAATTGGCCATGACTTTTTATTTTGAACCACTGAAGAGATATGCTTTAGATTCAAACTCACAGTGAATAAAACACTAATATGGTGGGAAGTAGACAGTCTAATTTACTGGTAGCAGATCTTCCTGTTATTAAAGTTCTTTAAGGTCTAGGACAACAGAAGAGGTTGGTCCTCTAGCGTCACAGTTTGATTATTTGTAGTGTAATGTGAAAGACTTAGCAGCATTTGAACTCAGGGCTAGATATTTTTCCAGAATGAAAGCTGAAAGAGATACAGATGGTTAGGCTACTCCTAACCATTCTTGAAAATATTAAAAATTCAGTTCTTGCCAAACTGACAAGGGAAGTAATTGGCTTAATATTTCTAAAATGTCATTCTACACAGTACAGAATGAAATCAGAGTAGGTCTTAATACTGCCAAATGCAGTGGCAACATGATCACATATTACCATTACATATTTCCTTCTAGACACTCACACTATGACACACACATGTATGTTGGTGATCTTGGGTGTCCAGCCATCATGACACCACAAGGAGATGTTTCTCCCCTACTGTTTCCTTGTACAATTATGTGTCTTCGAGAAGCATGTTTATTTGGGTAATTGTGTTACCTTAAAAAAGCTGCCTCAAACAGGTGTTGGCCTTTGAAAGACAGATGGTTTTACTCCTGCATGCCTTTGGAATGAGTTTTGGCTTTGAACCAAGCTCATAACACCTCAATCTGGAAACATCTGTGATAACTACTAACTGTGCTGGGTTGCTCAGCTTTACTACAGTAATTGAAAATGAGTATGAAATAAATATAGAATTCTAGAGCTGATATGAAATGCAGCCCTGACCTACCTTGATTTATGTTAAGATGTTTTTTGTTTGTTTAAATCTAAATTTCCTTGATTTGAAACTCCCTCAGAATCCTTAGATGAGTCTCTGGGGTCGGGAAAGAGTTATCTGTCAAAAACAAAACTCAGTAGGAGAAAGGACTGGATTTTGAAGTCTCCTGATGTGGTACTGACATGGTTGGAACACGTCCTTTCAACTTTTAAAATAAAAAATGCAACTGCATTTCCAAATTTTATCAACTGCTTTACCTATGATGTGAAGGTTTTTTTTAGCAAAGGGAAAATGAAAAAGAATTTTTCAGATATATTAAGACAGATTTTTTTAGCTGAGCTTTATTGTTCTTTTAATATAGTTGATTCATGTAAAATGTCAACATTTTAACTTCTTGTTCTATTTAGTTAGTGATAAAATTTTAAAAACCTCAGAACCTCTCACAGAATGGAAAGCCTAACCCGCTAGACCCCAGTCTAGTTTTGAAGATCCTCTGCAAAGATTTACTTTGAACAAATTTAAACAATCTGTTCTAGCACTCCTAGTCTTGTTACTTTGGATATAAAGGATAGAAACATTAGAAAAACAAGGTCACTGGTGGCAGTAAGAGCTTGATTAGATGCAGAAGGTGAGATTTATCAGGGCAAGAAATAGATGTTTCTAAAGGATAAGAATCTTCATGCTGAAATAGACACTTAAATAGGTCAGCAGAAGGCTATCCTGAAAATGCCCGTTTCATTTGGCTAGCTATAAAAAGATGACAAGTTTGAATCTAGACACAGAGATCAGATGAATCCCACCCACGGAGACTAAAGAGCATTAAAATAGCTGGTGGCACCTCCATTGTCACCAAGTGAGGACATCCAAAGTATCTGAAATACCGTTACTGTCAATTCATGACAGACAGCATGGGAGGTGGGATACAAATGAAACTGTTCACTAGGAGGATGGTCAGAGAAGTCTGGGAGACGTAAGGGGAAATGAGGCCAGAGATGCTGATTGGCTCTGGACAATGTTTTCATGAATGGAGAAAAAAGTGGGAGGTGTGAATTTTATATTTAGGAGTCAACGTGATCATATCAAGGAGGAATGTGGTAAAATTTCTTAGCAGCAGTAAGGAAAAATGTTGTCTGTGGTCAGGAAGAGCTAGTATTTTGGGATCCAGAAGGCCAAAGTCCTTGACAACCTGGGCTGCTCAGCTCCAGACCAACCTGGTAGATATGCCATTGAGGAGCAGAAACATCACACTGGTAGGAAAAGGCATTGCCTCTGTTCTGCCAGCATTCCTGAAATCAAAGTGTACATGTGATGTGTTTTGATTTTGAGCATTGTGAGGACTGAATGTAAAGCACATGTCAACAGAATTTGTTTTCATCCAACTTCAATCAACATCTTGGTTTTCAGCACAGTTCTCATTTAAAAAAGATGTTGTTTCTTTCCAATGAAGATAGAGGAGGGACAGTGAGGTGATAACACCATTAGCTTTACAAGCTCTTATGGAGCAGAGGTCTGAATTTGGTATTTCTTTTGGGAGTAATTTGAACCAGGTTCACATCAAGAAATGCCCAGGCTCACTCAGCCAGTCAATTTAGAAGATAGAAAAATAATAATAAAAAAAATAATTGGATATTTGCCTCCAGACTTGCCACTCATCTGCCTGGATTCTGTATCTTGCTAAACAGTAACAGCACATTTTTAAAAAAGATGATGTTGTTCCATCTCAGCAGGGAAGAACTTATGTGCAGTTACCTTTCTGTATCTACACTTCAGAAGTCTCCGTGTAGACAATTTTATCCCTGGACCATATTCTAGACATTGACACAACAATTGTTTTCTTTGCAGTGCAGTGCATTGAGCATAATTAGAGAGCTTGAAACATATCTAAAAATAATTTGTAGGACATCACACCTAATTAGGTTGGATGCAGAAGTCTGGCAAGTAGTGCTAACTACTGTCAATTGTAGCATTGAAAGAACTTTAAATGAATAAGAAATGTAATTTAAATGGCAACATCAGGACGATGAAATTAGTTAAAGTAACTAAAGGAAAACAAGAACTAATTATATTGTGGACCGTGCAGAAAGTCCCTCTACAGCTTAACATTATAAAAGCTAATTCTCACCATTGTTGTGGCTGTTGATGTTTGTTTGTTTGTTTGTTTTAAACAAGACTAATTAGCCCACGTAGATTTCTGTGTTTAGATAAAAATTAATGTTCTTTCTGCTCCTTTGGTTTCCCAGCATGATGGTTTTGTAATATTAATCCTTTCCACAGTCTGTCATGTAATTAGTGCTGCTGTACATCTGCACTGACATTTTAAAATACAGGTGTTAAATAATTTTATCTGGGGACATTTCTCAGGACAAACAAGTTGTACAGTGATTGTTTCCTAGTCTTATTGTTGTATTTCACATTTGCAAAATAGTTAATAAGCCCTGGGAAGATACTTTTTCCCCCTGAGCAGAGAGTTTTCCAGTATTTCTGAATTACTTTTGAACTCAGAGCAAGTATGATCCTAAGAGAAAAAACAGGTGGTGGCCTGGGGCATCCAAATTCCAGGGGCAGCAAAGCTGTTTGTGCAGGTAACTTCAAGCTGGCAAGGATGATCCTGCATTCAGCAACAGACTGGTTGGGCTGGGCACTGTGCCTAGGGCAGCAGACCCCTCTGGAGCTTACCCTGTTTGATATGACCAGGCAAAGGGCTAATGCTCATTGAACATATGGCTCTACTGCTTAATGTGTAGGCCCTCCTCTGATAAGAAGTAATTTTGAGCAGCTGGGTAGCCTTGGACTTAGTAAGTGCCTGGTTTCTTTTTTTAGATGAAGAAAAATGAGTAGATACTGTCTAAATAAATCACCCTAATTAAGTTATATTTTTAGCACAGTGTTGGGTGAACATGAACATGAACGTGAACATGAGCATGAACATGAACAAGGGGGAGTTAAGGAAATTGTAAAACTGGTGAATTATCAGAGGTACACTACAGGCCCCCATGAATATGGGAAACTGTTGAAGAAATCACAACCAGTGTCATTCACCAAACATAAAACAATGCCTGGAAACAGTAGGGAGATTTGTGAAGAAGTTATTGTGACCTAAAACAACAATAAACTAATATATCATTAGGTTAGTCAAATGTTCTTTTGTTTGTTTGTTTGTTTGTTTGTTGTGGTTTACTTTGTTTTGTAGAGGATGAAACAGGACTTAGTGGTGTTCCATACAACATGTTCCAGGAAAAGAACAGTGAAAATCCATGAAAACAACAACAACAACAACAACAAACAAAGAAACAAAACCAAACCAACCAAAAACAAAAACCAACCAAACAAAACAAAAAACAAACAAACATACAGACAACAACAACAAAACAGAAAATGCAATTAACTGGTTGATTTGTTCCACAAAAGGATGGAGATAAAAGAGAGATGCCAGGTGTTGAGGTAACAACACTATGTTGACTGAAATATAGTGTTTTGGAAGCACCTGAGTAACTAGAAAGCACAGACTTAGTGGGAGGTAGAAAGGTCTGCAATCTCTGCCTTGTAGGCAATGCCAGACTGATAGAAGAAACAGCACTGAAAGTAGCAGATATGACAGCAAAATTCAGACTGTTTGACTGTTGAGGTAGACAAGAAAACAGAAGGCAAATTTGATACTAAGAAAATAAAGCCATAGATGAGAAAACCAGAAGAATGAAGTGCTTCAGCATGTTGTTAGGAAAGGGAGAATGTGAAAAACAAATTGAATTTTCCCTTGTGGTACGAGGATTTACTAAGCATGAAAAGATCAGCAGAAGTGCGAATCTTTCAAGAGAAAGCAAGACACTGATATCTTAGAGTGACAACATTTTCAAGAGCACTCAACCTGAGCCCTAACAAAGGCAAAAGAACAACAGTACTGTATATAGTGCATGGGCTGAACCCTTTGCCATATATAAGTGTGTATCATCATCATATTATCAGTACTCTCAGAAGTAAATGTTGTGATTGTAAACTGAATGACAGGAGCAAAAGTATGGTGCACAAGAGGAGGTACGAAGGCCAGTATCACGTTTCTTCAGGAAACCATCAAAGACAAAAGGTCAAGAAACTGTGGACAAATAGATGGGTATGAAGCCACCAACACTTAGAAAGAACTTCTACTCTCTTCTACTGAAAAAAGAAACTCTGCAAAATGTTGTCCTTATGTTAAAATTGGCTATGCAAGAACAGCAGAAGCATCATGTCAGAGAGGTGTCACATTAGCAGGAAAGGAATTCCTTCCTCCCTATATAAATAAATATATAAACTCCCTATAGTTAAAAGAAAGGCAAAGACACTATTAAAATACTCAAATGCATTATAATTCACATTTACAACTATTTTTACCTCTTTTCACTTAATCTTTAACAAAACAACAACAACAAAATATTTAGTAACATATACTAGCCATGGTATTAAGAAAGACTAGGGTTGTTGCTAGAGATTAGCATGACCTATTGAATACATAGTTATAGTAATTTCCCAAATCCTGCCAAGATGTTATTATTATTTTTTAAAAGAAAGCAACATCTACCTTCCTCTTCTCTATCCAGTAATATTATAGGACAAAAACAATCAATCAAACAAACAAACAAAAAATACCCACCAACATCTGAAGATACTTTTCTTGAAAAAATACCTTTAACTACAGCACCTCTACTAGTAAGGTTGTCCTTGTTTTATCAAAATATCTATCATAAAGAAGACCTTTTATTAGACTTCAGTTAAATGCTGGAATTTCATAGATACTCTCATAGGAAATTTTCCAGTGACTTCAAGGTGAGCTTTTGTATCTTGGACTGTAACTTCAAAAAAAAAAGCGTAAAATGAATGTTTGTACATTTTATTTCTACTGAAGTAGGGCAGCTGGGAACTGAATGCAATATTTTGTTGTGCTTTGAGTGAATGCCTGGGGAGCTGTAAACAGGGTAAAATAAACCACTACTGAGGTAAAATAAATTAGGGACTGGGTCTGTTGTCAGTGCAAGTACGTTTAATGTGTTTTTAAGAGAGAGATTGTTTAACTAATGAGGTACAAACATCAATAGTGTATTTCAAAGTATTAATGCATAATGCCCACATATTTGTTAAACTTTAATAAATCCAATTAATATTCTTTTGCTATTTAATCAGGCATTTACTTGATTACAGTGAATGGACTATTTAATCTAGCACTTTATATTTAATCACACAGCTACGTTCTTGTAAATGTGTGTCATCAACATTAAAATAATATAAACACCTTCCTGTAAATTCCAAGGCAGGTGCCTCATAAAAGTACAAATGGATGAGGACACATCCCTATGCTTTAATAATAATTCCTCATTTTGTTTGGGACTTACAGCCAAATGCAGGATCTGCTGGTGCTTGCTCTGGAGCAGGAGGTTCTGGCCAGCATAGGACTCACAGGAGAGAATCCCAGAGAGGCTCCCCATGGTCCTGTTAGCAGCACAACCTAAAGGGAAGGGGTTGGTTCACCTGAGAGTGTAGCTTAACCCATGCGTCCATGGAGGAAAGGTGCTCCACGCTGTGCTGAGTCAGGTATTTTGTGTTTACATGAACACTTATCTTCTGATGTCTTTCTCAGATACGGCATGTAATGAGTCTTCCTCTGGTGAACACACTCAGAAAGACTGGTAAAGAGAGGAGGAGGATGCAGAGGAAAGCAGAAGGTTCTAAGAAAGTAACAAAATGAAAATAAAATTCCAAGAAATGAGAAGAATTTTAATCAAAATAGGGAAAAGTCCATCACATCCACAGAAAGATAAGGACAAAACTGCACCTTTTCAAGGGGAGAAAATGAAATAATATGAATTCATAAATGAGAGGGAATAATTAAGTATGCATCAGAATAAGGATACAGAGAAAGGGGTATCAGAAAACAAGGAAAATGAAAATAAAAGGTATTGGGTGTATGTGTAGGGAAGTAACGTTTCTTAACATACTTAGAAGCCTGGTTTGAAAATGAAACTAAACAATGAAATACATAGTTCACCACCAAGATTGCAAAATTAAATACTGGCTATCAAAATGTGGTAGACCACAATAAAAGATTAAAAGGAAATGAAATAACTTCTTCAATTTAACACAGAAAATATTTGAGAAAGAATACAGCAAAGACTGGATTATTTTTTACATATCCTTTTCTCCTCATCTGCTGACTCCTTTGTCATTGCTCCTACTTACTTTCATTTGACTAGTTTAAAAGAAAACATTATATTGCAGATAATTTTATCTAACCTTTTATTGAAATAAGTAGTTTAAAACAATATAAAGATTATCTCCAAATGAATAATCAAATTTAGCATATGTAAAAGTATTCTGAATGCAAAAAATATCTTCAGTATATTCTATTTATTTTTTCCATACTATCAGGAGATCTGAGATTTTCATTTAGAATCAAATCTTTGGGCGCAATTTGTGCAAACGGGGTATAAATTTCACGTGGTACTTCCCTAAAACACCTTTTATGCTTTGTTCAGATACAGCTTTGTTCTTTTAAACCACTTCCTCTCCCTAAAACAAGTTGATAGGAAACCCCACCTCAAACCATAAAAAAGAATGATAGCATTTTTAGATTCTCAGCTAGAGTTTAAGAATAGCACTGGATGATTTCATTGCATGTTCTGTGATCACGCCCTTTTCAAGAATTCCCAGCGATGGCTACAGAAATGCCACAAAAAAAAAAAAAAAAAAAAAAAAAAAAAAAAAAAGATTATGTTCTCTAATAGATGCCTTCTGAGACAGGGCATAGCTTGAAAAGAAAGGGTGGTATCACCCAGATGCTTTCTCTTTTTAGCCTGTGATTATGTCTGGGCAAATATTGCCTAGAAATTGCCCAGAAGATTCACTTGAATTCCTGAATTTGTTTTGGCAGCATCCATCATGCTCATATTACTGAGCTCAGTTGAGTCAAGAACAAAATTACACCCTGTGCCTAACTGAAGATCTTTAATTCTGATTCACAAACAGCAAACATTGAATATTTCACAAAAAAAATGCAGGACAATGATTATTCAGATATTTTGTGAATATATTAGAAAAACAGATATTATTTTCTCTCCCTCTCCCTCCCCCCCCATTTTTTTTTTTCTTTTTTCCTTTTGGTGGGGGGAAGTTGTTTGCAGAAAACAAGATGATTTACCAAATATATAGTTTGATATTAATTATTCACCTGGCATTAACTTTAAGAATAAGAAAGAAAGCAGAGCTTTTTGCCTTGCTTGTACATCATGTTCCCTCTGCAAGGTCAGGTCTTGCCAGAGCTCGGATGAGAAACTTTCAGAACAAGTAGTATGATCAATATGAGAACTAAGGATGCCTGGTTCCCCACAGATTTCTTTTGAGGTTGTTTGACTTTGATGTCTAAGCAGGCGAGATCTATGAATGAAGCTTTTTCACTTCTCGACAATATTAATAATGGCTTGCTCCACGTGGATCCTCTGATGTCTAATCAAGGTTAAACCTCCACAGCAGCCTTTTCATCAGAGACCCTAAACAGGCTGCCTTGGCTGCTTTTTTTCTTGGCATTTGTAAGAAGCAGATCACTTTGGGAACTGGACAGCTTCTGCAAGTTTGGGTGCAATTGGCCAATGTTTGTTGGGCAGATATGTTATTGGGGAGGCAAGCAGAGCTAGGATAGGGCCACAGAAGTTTTACTTGGAAAACAAAGTAAAGAACACAGTGGTTGGGAAGTGATGTTGAAGCTGAGGCCCTCCCTTCCCCATCTGAGTTAAAGCTAAGGCTTCTTGCTATTACAAGGAGGCAATATATTTCCAGATGTCTCATAAGAGACAAACTGAAGCGCTGACCTCTGATGGCTTTCTTTATTCATGTAAGAGACACCGTTATGGATTTCTTATTCAATGCAGAGGGGTTTCTGCCCATAATTAACCTGTGTGGTTTCCTACACAGAGACATGGGTAATGACTTTAGCTATGTTGTACCAGGTGACTGAAGCTTTCTCAGCAGTATGCTGGTAAGCCACTAACAGAAAGATTTGAAAGCACAATTAGAGAAATGTTTCCAATGTGAACTCGTATGTCCAGAGTTACAAAGAAGTAAATAAACACAGAATAAATACCAATACAGATGATGAAAAGCCACGTTATTGCAAGCATGTGTTGAGGGCACACCTAACAGACATGAGCAGGGGCTGAGAAATTGCTTCTGTTTGTGACAGCTGTTACTGATATACTGGTACATATCAAGCTCTTTTTTTTTTTTGTTGTTTTGTTTTGTTTTGTTTGTTAAATTTTATTTTTTATTTATTATTATTATTTTATTTATTTATTTATTTAAATTTTTTTTTTTTTTTTCTCTAACTTCAGACAGGTGAACCCTTTCAAAAACACATCAACATTTCAATAATAAAAATGATCTCCTTTTTGTGCTGCAGAATTGAACTCAGAATTGAACTGATAGATTAAAAGAAACTCTTTCTTTGATTTTATCTCATTTCCACTATTTTACCAGTCTCTGTCTTGCCACCCTTACTTTCCAATCTTGGCCAACATTCACAGCGAGCAAAGGGGGATGCTGGAGCACTTTACTTCAGTTTGGTTTGTGAAGTTGGACTATGAACTCCTGACCTCATCCAAAGCAAGCTGAAGACAATGACAGTCTTTCCATTTACTTCAGGGAACACCAAATCAAGTTCTAAATCCTCCAGGCTGCAAAAGATCACAAATATTCATTAAAGTCGTAGAAGTGAGTCTTTCTGCACCTGTAGGCTCCAGTCTTGCTTGGGGTTACTTTATCAGCTGTTCAAGTGGAAACAGATCCTATACTTCAGAAGCTGAAGCAGATACTGAGTTATTACCTCTGTTGTTTTGCTGTTGTTGTTGCTCCTGAGAAGGTAAAGGCAACAGGGAAATTAATATGTACCTGTGATCCCAGCAGACAGACAAACATAAGAGGCTGAGTTCTTCCTGTTAGTTGGAAAATTAGATACCACATAAATTTAAATCTCTAATAATGCTAGAGCAATTGTTTACTTTTTATTATGTAAGGCAGTTTAAAACAAGTGAAGTAACTAAGTGGAAAACCAAAGGAAAGTGCCTGCAAACTACTTTTCTTATATCTTTCAAAAAGGCTTGCCTGACTTGTCAACAAAGGGAAAAGGACAGCGCACAGACTCCATTCTGCTGTAGTCAGCAACATCTAAAAGAAGAAAGCAGTTTGCCTAAAAAAATCACACTTGTTATATTTATACAGCAGCATGTGGGGCAGTGTGTTTTCTTTGACTTTCCATTGGAGCTGTTACAAGTTGTCTTTGTGAATTCTACAGGCAGGTATAAAAGTAATATTTGACTTTAATTTGCAGGCTCCTTATGCACTGAGGAAAATCCACCAGAGCTCCATTTCTCCTTCTTTAAAATATAATAACTCACCTGCACATTTTCAACAAAGAAAGGCTGTGTAAGGAACCTGCCAGTTGTCATGGAATCAAATGCTACCCTTTTAAATAGCATATCCCTCCTCACACAGACAGCAATGATCATAAATCTCGTATATGTTAAAAAATATGATAACACCATTGTCAAGAAAAGTATGATACACATTTTTAGGGATACATGCTCTACCTGCTCAGGCCAAGCAATACAATCTTTTCTTTGCTTGCTCCCTTATAAAAAAGAGAAAGAGGTATTCCAAGTACTTTTTTTTTTTTTTTTTTTTTTTCTGACATAGAAAGTAAAAAAAATCTCATTTTTGTGGGAATGCATTCCAGAATATTCACATCATAAACATCTTTCAGTATCACATACATTTATAAATCTTGGTTTTAGAGGTTTCACAGAATCTCAGCAAATATAAAACATATCTTAAGCTTCCCAGATGAAAAATCTTTCAAAATGAGGCTGTGCAAAATGTTTGCCAAGTGTGTAGGTTATAAAAATTTGAAATGTCACATGAAAAAGAAGTACTCAAAAATATTTAAGAATATTCTGCTGACTATCTCTGTGCTTTAGTGGAATTAATGAAATGTCATAACAAGTTCATAATGAAAAAAATGGACTATTACAAAATTCATAGAAGCTAATGAGAAATAAATGTAATGTATCTGGATTTAAGAATAGTGTCATCCATGCTGTTGTAGCTCTATTGCTCTACCCCAGCAACGAACAGTCCAGGATAAGAAGGGTGTACAAGCAAGTTGGGAGGTAGGTTTTTGAGGTATTAATCGTAAAAGTTAAACATATTCTGCAAAATTACTTTTTTCAGTTGTATATATATATTATATATAATAGCTATATTTTTTAAGCATATACTTTTAAAACTTAAAATGTAACTTATGTCAAAGTGTAAATTAGCAGAGGCAGCTCTCAAAACCCAAATCCTCCAAATAAAATAGGCATTTTACATCTTACTCAACACTTCTAGTGCTTCTTAGAGATAGTTTGGAAACCTCCAGAGAAATATTTTTATGTGGGAGATAGTAACCCTTAATACTTTTTGGTAGTGTAAGAATTTGTTAGCTATGCCAAGAGTCATACATATTTCACAAAAAAATTAAGCAGACAGTAGGAAAAATAACTTCTTACACCTGGAAGGCTTACAAATTCATTATGCAATTTTTCATGCACAACAACCATGGAAGTCATATACTTGTTTCCTTCAGGACGCAGAAGCTGTATCTGTTCTCTCAAAGACAAGAATAGTATATTATTCAGTTCTCTGGACCTGTCTGAGCTTCAAAGATATATTACTGGTACTAGACTGAAATAACTGAGGGCTAACACTGCTATGAATCAATATATTAGGACTTAACTTTTATTTACATTGGCTTCACTTTTAACTAAGTGATGCCATTTACTCAATTACTGTTATTCATGATTCACAGCAATGTAGCTGGGAGCAGAAAGGAATCTCACTAAGGTATATATATATATTTTTCCAACTTAGTCAAGTTCCTTTTTCAAATTTATTTCTGAAAAGGTACTAGTTAGGAAATAAAAACTTACATCAGGTACTTTGATTTGAGCAAAAGAGTTTCTTCTTTGTATTCACCTCTTTTGGAGGAGCAAGGAAGAGGTACATTTGGCCAGCTACAGCAATATTTTTTTGCTCACAGTGTCTCTGTTGGCTGAACAATGGAGGGAAGCTGTTAAAGTATGTGTCATTTAGGAGTCTGAAGGAAACAGGGTAACTCAGAAATGATATAAGTCAAGTCTTGATTCCTTATAGGGCTGCTCTTTTTTGTTACTGCTTTTCAGATTTTTACTTTAAGTGTGGTTGCTAAGGCTTAAAGCAAGAGTGAAACTCTGTTCATGGATAGCTGGGCAGCCCATGAATAAATGGGAGAATGAGCGACAAATGAAAGGAACTTCTGCTGGGTCTAAAACATGTTCAATATATAGCTTTGTTATCAAAGTGAGTCATTTCTGTTAAAGGAAGTAGAAAAGAACTTTGGAAAAGTTCCTTACTGCAGTAATTCATGCAAATTCAAACCAGCCACCTTTGCCTGAATGCATCTGGCATGAGTGATTCCATGGTGACAGCCACAAGCACTTGGGTGCAAAAACTATAGCCTGCAACTAAAACCAAGGGTCATCTACCATCCTTAAATGAGGTGAAGCTGTTTAAGGGTCTGCTTCACGCAAGACCTACACAAGTCAGAGATATATGCATGCTTGCTAAGCTCTGAACTCTTGAGGACGGTCAGCCTAGCTGTGGTGGTTAGACACAGCAGCTAACAGAGCAGAATGCACCAAGAAAAGGCTGATAGAAACACAGCAAAGAGAAATGAACCTTGCTACATGGCTGGACTTGACTGTCCCAAACTGGCCATCATGTCTTATTGTAGGGTTGAGACACCAAGCTTGAATGTGAACAGAGGGCACAACCATGCATTTCTTACAGCTCTGCTTTAAAATCAAGTATTAAGGTTACCCAAATTTTCCAACTTACTTTTCATGCATAAAATACTATTTATTAAGCCAGTTGATTCATGTTGGAGAAAGGGGAAAATTACCTTAGCTTTATTGACATATGGCCACCCAGAGAGGGGTTTTATTTATGGTGTTTTATTAGTAACCTCCTTCAATCTCACCCCTGACCTTGTTGATGCCAGTCACGCCCTGGATAAAAGTTACATGCATATTTATTTTACTTTACCACCATTGCTTTTACAGGAGTAGCCTAATCAAGTGATTAATTATGCTTAGGAAAATCAAAACAAGACTTATTTTCAGTGGAGTTAATCTCAAATCAGAATGTTTCTAAAAGCTACTCTGAGCAGGTTATGATTTGAGCAGCATGTGTTGAGATTTCATGGGCAAAGGTGCTGGCCAAATATCAGAGTTTCTCTGCAGAGGGGGACCTCTTCCTCAGAGACCCACTTTGTCACTTTTCATTACTCTAGGAACAGACATTCCTCCTGGCAAAAACAGGCAGGGCTGTAGTCAACAGCACGCATAATTAGATTAATCTGGGATAAAGGATAAAATATCCTCCTCTCCCTGTAAGCACTTGCTTCCCTTTCTGGACCCAGGACATTATTGTCACCATTATATCCAAGACTAGACCAGAGTCCAGCTACCTCCACAAAGCCTCTCTCCTGGGAGGTCTCACATCTTCTTCCTTCAGTGCTGCTGCCTTCCTAATTCAGTCCTTTCAGACTTCTTCCAGGGCTGTCAGGAGCTTGGTAGGGGAGAGCATCAGGACTCTCTTCACCAAGGTCGCATTGAGGAGAACTCTCCTGTACTTTTAGCTTCCTATATCAAAGTGGCTGTTCTAGTCAGCAAGGTTCCGAGACACAGAAATGATTAAAATTGTCTTCATTTTCATGCTACACATTCCATGAAGTACTTTAGGTATCATTTGTTTCAGAATATCTGACAATTATAATCATGATTATCAGTTTAATTGTATTATGGTGCAGACAGGGGACCATGAGTAGAGATTTCGTTAGGTGCGCTGAAGCTTGTCAGAAAAAGACATCCTATATCAGTGTTGTTAAACTCAAATGTTCAACACCTTGAGTATGTCCTTCCAACACAGCCTAAAGTTTTGAGATAGAAAAAAAAAAAAAAAAAAAAAGAAGCAGGGATATTTTTGTTTTATGATTCTGACTTTTCAGTTTTAGTATACTTAGAGATTTCAAACTTTTCTTCCATCAACAGAGATTGACAGAAAGGAAAAGAATATAAAATCCAATTGTCTCATGATGCTGTATGTCTTCAGCTACAAATGAATGGTAAAACATCTGTTATCATAAAACTGAGGAATGAATGCTCTTCATAATATGGCACATATTAGTTTGAAAAGTTTATTTTTTCCACTTACAATAAATTTTGATATTGATAATTCAGTTCCATATCTGCATGCCTTTGCTGTGCTTTACAGCATTGTAGGACTCCCTTTTCTGATGGACCCTGATGCCCACTGGGATCCCACGCTCTTCACAGAACAGTTGAGGTTGGAAAGAACTTCTGGAGATCATCTTTTCTTATAATCTTGAAGACGTTGAACAGGATAGGACCCAGAATTGACCCACTGGTACATCACTAGAGACTGGCCTCCAGTGAGACTTCATACCACTGATCACCACCCTGTGGGCCCAGCAGTTCAGACAGTTTTCAAACCACCTCAAGGTCTGCTCATCCAGCCTATAAATCAACAGCTCCTCTATGAGAACCTTTCAGCAAACAGTGTCAAAAGCCTTACAGAAGACAAGACAGATAATATCCACTGCTCTCCCCTCATCTACCAAACTGGTCATTTGACTGTAGAAGCTTACCATGTTGGTTGGGAATGATTTTCCCACTATTCATGCAAGTCTGTTGCAGGCTGCCAGTAGATTGGGTTGGTTTTGCTGAAGCTGATTGGAAGGAGATACCAGTAAGCCTCTGCCATCTCTGTTACCTGCTTGTTGTGGTCAGGGACCAACCTGAAGCTTGCACATATCCCTTTTTCTTCTGCATATCCAGGTTTCTTCCATTGTAGGTGATGCCAGAGGTGGTGGAGCCAGTGGTACATGATGGTGTGTCTGAGACTGTACTGATTGTAGAGCTCAGAAGTGGACTGATGAACAGAGACCTGGAAACTCAGGAACATCCGATTCTATAGTCTAAACATAGCTCCTATGAGGATGAAGATGGTAACCGAAAAGGGCCCAAATGTCCTGGAAATACACCATCTTCTGTATCAAATTACCAAAGAGGAACAATAGTGCATTAAAATGAAATTTTTAAATTGATGTATTTGTGGCATCTTCTTTTGCTGACAATTTTTTGAGCAATTTTATTGTCTACATTGCTTCAGTTGAAAAAAAAAAATCATCTGGAACTGTTAGAGGGAGAAAGAAATTGTTGATTGTTCTCAAATGTTGTCTTTTATTTTTTGAACTTCTCCTCTTCTTGTGATTCTAATGACCAGAGAAGAAGATAGAGATGAGAAAGCTTCCAAGTAACATACTTGTTTTGGGGAAGGGACAGTAATCAGAAACAAACAAACAAACAAACAAACAAAAAAGGTAAAAGGGATGAATGTGGCTTGATTAATGTACAGATAATTGTACAGGTGGGACAAATACTCTATTGTTGTGGTTGTTATAAAAAAGAAAACTAAATATTTTCAATAATAATAATTAAAAAAAAAAAACAACAACAATTAACCATCATTCATAAAATGATGGTTAATTTTGTATGTCCCAATGAAAACTTTTGAGGTAGTATGTTAACACATGAAAATGCAAATCTCTTCTGGCAAAATCAGGACAGGAATTTGTATTTCCAGTGTGAAGTCATAATCTTGAGGAAGATTAACTTTGTGTATTCTTACAGTCTGCAGGAGCAGTACTGCCTAAAGGATGTACTTAATGATGAAGCAGAAGAATGAAAACCATGCTGCAAAATACAGTCTAAGGCCACCAAGAATGCAACACTTTGCAGTAAATATGTTGCTTTAAAATGGAGCATATTTTCACACACACAAAAAAGAAAGGAATAAGACAAATCCTTCTAAAACGATACCTCTAATTTTCAATATGTGGCAAATAGAAAGAAGATGCAAAGTGTAGCTATTTGCCACAAGGAGGACATTCACTCAGGAAAGCTTGTAGGATGTTGGAGCATGCTGTAAGCATGTTTGGCTGAAGCCAGGGGGTCACAGTTTTGCTGCAGTAACTAGCAACAGGCCTTGGAGATGGATCTGTGTAGTTTTTGTAAATGATGAGCATTTTTTTTTTTTTTTTTTTTTTCCTCCTATCACAAAAGTATTCTGGAGAATTTTCCAGGTCTTGCTGTCAAACCGAGGAGGCAGATGGTCAGGGCTGGCACAGCAGCCAGCCGGTGGCTCGCAGAACTGGGCCCTCCCAGCACTCATTTTAATGGAGGCTCCACCTGTGGTCAAGCCTACAGAGAGTCATTTTTATTTACCAAATGTTGAGTGATTGGGTCATTGTCCTGAAAAATTACTGCATTTCTGTAACACTTCCATTAAAGAAAGTAAATGAACTCTTCAGAATCATAGCTTTAATGACAGTCATGCAATTCATACATTTTAAATAAAGTCCCTAATTGGCTGTCTGTGAAGTAGAAAGAGAGCTGGTGCAGTGAATGGCTTAAATGCAGCAATTACAATATTTCTTATTCTTTGCCAATCTAAAATTAATGAAAAACCTTTCTTGCTGTGACCTTGACAAATGGTGGTGTAACCTTTTTAAATTCTCAGAGGGGGCTGAATCCTACCCTGTGAGAAAGTGATGCAAAGGAATTGCAGCTGAACATTTCTAATTAGTAAACTGAAACTCTGTGACAGGGAAGAAAGCTAAGAGGCACTGATTGGATTTAACATATATTAGACACCATCCCCAGGGGACAGAAGATAGCTCTCAGTATTTTAATCTCAGCGTACCTGACTATCTCTGGGCATTACTGAATCACATGCAGGATTTGTGTAAATTTGTTTTCACTCAAGGTAAAATCTGATCCTGCAATACACTAGGCATGGCCAATTCCTGCTACTTTCAGGAGGTGCTGTGATGATGTGTAACCCCCCTCCTGCCTTCGGTTTGGCCATTGCCTTGCTCAGACACTTTCTGCTGCACCCAAGGCCTTGCTCATGCAGATAGTGACAACATGCATGCTCATGCAGATAGCGACAACAATATCAGCTCAAACTGGGTGCTGGAAAAACTGACAGACAGATGAGGGACAGTGTAGCATGAACCAAAAATGAACAAACAAAGAAACAATAATATGATTATTAATCCATCATCTTACCCCATAAATAGTAAGCAGGTCAAGAGCCCTCTGAGCTCTTCTGCACAGTGGCTAGCTGCATGACTGGATCTTCCCTTGAGTCAGGATGTCTCTCAAGGTCATTCCTGCTGCAGAGATCCCTTAATCCTTGAGAGAGATTCCTTGATGCAACAGATCCTTGGTCAGTGATTAACAGCTTGCTAAACTTTGTAAGCTTTGCTAAGATTATTAGATTGATTGTTCATATATAATCCTTAGACATAAACTGTTGACCAAGTCTGGGACTAGGAGTAGATTCAGGCTCCTTACCTCTTTGATTCAAGGACTTTAGAAAGCAAGGGGGTGCCTTCTGAACCTTGTCACTCAACGGTGTGACTTACCGTGTCCTCTATGCGGTAAATAATCAAGTGTACATTGCTGTCTTGCATCTTGTTTAGTCGCTGTTTTATTTCTGATTAAGCTTTGTTAGATCACTCCATTATATCAATAAATATGTTTCTGCTTCTCTCTTATGAGTGAAGTGTAAAATTTCATCCATGACAGTGCCCAGCCCTTCAGGGAACTGGATGCAGAGTGCAGCTTCCCAGTGAAATGTCCAGCTCTCCTTTATCTTGGAGACTTTTCACCTATTATTGGCTTTTCTAAGAGGTTTTAACATTGATGTACATAACAGTTAAACCATCTTTAAGCCCCTCTACCCTTTCAACAGCATATGGGGCGATCATCATGCCAAATCTTCACATTCAAATCTAATTTGTGTAAGTATCATTTCCATGTAGATATATGTTATTGCTGGATTACTAGAAGTGATTTGTCGATTTGACACTGTGGAAACTCCCAGGAGACTTAAAATCAAGAACATCCTTTACTTTCCTTGCTAGGTCACAACTCTGATGCATAATAATTCAAGTTATGTAGTGTGTCATCAGTTCTATTTCTGTTCCTTCAAAGAGGCAAGGGATCTTGGGGTGATAAATAAAGCAGTAAGTTTTTGTTCTCTGGTACTTATTTGACCAAAAGGAGATTTCTGACCTCCACCATGCTGGAGTGATCTTTTACTAAAGAAAAAAAATAACTGTATTTATTTTACTTTTAGGGCTAGTTTTCAGAAATTCTAGGATTTTCCATGGGCTACATCATTTGTACCCATCTGACAATGGTAAGCCCTTTCTGTGATGCATAGGGTTATGCACAGCTAGCATGAGTCAGACTGTCCATGGGCACTATCCATCACTAATGTGAGGAAAAGATTCACCACATGAGCTTAATCACTAGCAATGCTTTTTAAGCACAGCGATAAGGAAAATAACATCTAATAAAATTGTGCTTTGCATGCTTCCCCTGATTTTCCTAACAGGCACAGAAAGGAAGCACATCTCAAAATAACTCTGTTGAAGTCAGCGGGCCAAATAAACAAGGGAGAAGCCAGCATAAATATAAACTTATGCCCCCGCCCCCCCTTTTTTTTTTTTTTTTTTTTTAGTGCTGTTAAATCCTGTTTTCAACAACCAGACTGTTTAAAATCTCTAGGGTGTGTTACATGGGTTTATAGGATTGCTATGATTATTTCCTGATTTCACAGATAATTCAGAAAGCTTCTCAATCACTTTTGAGAAGCTGAACATCATGTGTTTTATTCAGTAGTTCATATCCTGATAACCCTTCCTTATTATGAATCCTTCCTCCCTGACTTCCTTCTGCTAAGCAAAATGAGTGCAAATGTAGGTCAGGAAAAGTAATACCTCAATTCCCTTCCTCTCCAGTGAATGGAGCATATTAAAAATTTCCAGAGTAATTAAAGAGACTATGCAAGATTAGTGAAGCAGGTCTGTCTGACATTCATTTTTATTATATTGCTATGGTTTAACCAGGCAGGCAGCTAAGCACCACACAGCCATTTGCTCATTCCCCCCAGTCAGTGGGAGAGAATCAGAAAAAAAAAAGGTAAAACCTGTGGGTTGAGATAAAGACAGTTTAATAGAATAGAAAAGGAAAGGATAATAATAAAATAGTAATGATAAAATAATATACAAAATGAGTAATGCACAATGAAATTACTCACTACCTGCTGACTGATGACCAGCCACTCCCCAAGCAGCAGGTCACCCCCCACTGATCAACTCCAGCAGTTTTATTGTTCAGCATGATGCCAGATGGCATGGGATGTCCCTTTGGCCAGGCTGGGCCAGCTCCTGGCTGTGTCCCCTCCCAGCTCCCTGTGCACTCCGAGGTACCTCGCTGGCAGGGCTGCACAAGGAGCTGAACAGTCCTTGGTCTGTGTGAGTGCTGCTCTGCAACAACTAAAACATCCCTGTGTTATCACCGCTATTTTCATCCTAAATCCAAAAGCAGCTACTAGGAAGAAAAATAACTCTATCCCAGCTGAAAGCAGGACAATATCCGCCTCTTCTAAACCATCTATGTTATGCCCAGGTTCCACACTTTCCAATACATCCCAATTAATCACCACCACATTTCCTGTCTTTTGATTCATACACACAGATCATTCCCTTACTCTACGGGCCATCCTTCTAAAATGCCCATTGATTTTGTTTTTTTCCATGACTTTGGGCTCCATCTATCATAAAAGTCATTTAGGGCAGGAGAGATGATGTGTGGTGTTGGTTTGTTGAACGCTGAAGCCAGTTCTGGCTCCAACATCCATTGTGCTTGTCTGGTTCTACCACCACTACATTTTGCTCTGTTCCATCAAAATTCATTCTTCATTATTCTGGCAACTCTTAATGTAATAATGTTGATATGACATATAGCAACCTTAGTAGTGATGACAGACAGCATTATGCTGCAATTGCTACCATACAATTCAAATCATTGGTTATTCTCACCCAACATTTAATCCCCTTGTTGTACACATGGCACCAGTTGCATGATGTGTAGTGGGGACCCTCACTTTGAACATCCAGCCCAGAACCAGCAGTTGAAGTGCCAAGAGGAGTGGTGCTTCGGTACCAACCATGTCTGAAGCTGCTCAAGCCCCTTTGTATGCCATTATCTCTTTTTTTTTGGTTGTAGTATAGTGGGCTTCTGATTCTCTGTATCCTCCTGTCTCCAAAACCCTAGGGGCTGACCATAAGTCTCTCCTGGCTCTTTCTGCCAGAGGCTCCAGGTGGGACCATTCTCTCCAGCTGCAGTGTAGAGCACATTCTTTACATCTTGTCCTGACTGTACTGGCCCAAGGGTTACTGCATGAACTATCTCCTGTTTATTTTCATGGAATCATAGAATCCTACAATCATTGAGATTGGAAAAGACTTTCAAGATCATCTGGTCCAACCATTGCCCTACTACCAATGTCACCTGCTAAACCATGTCCCCAGGCACCATGTCCAACCTTTTCTCGAACACCCCTGGGGACGGTGACTCCACCACCTCCCTGGGCAACCCATCCCAATGCCTGACTGCTCTTTCTAAGAAGAAATGTCTCCTAATTTCTAACCTAAACCTCCTCTGGTGCAACTTGAGGGCATTCCCTCTAGTCCTGTCATGAGTTACCTGTGAGAAGACACCGACACCCAGCTCCCCACATCTTCCGTTCAGGTGGTAATTTGTTCAAAGGCTTGCTGTTGCTCGAGGCCCCATTTGAAATTGTTCTTCTTCCAGGTAACTTGACAGAGAAGGCTTACGATGAATCTGTAATTTGGAACATGCATTCTCCAAAACCCCACAACGCCTAAGAAAGCTTCTGTTTCCTTTTTGCTAGGTGGTGGAGAATATAGCCATTATTTTGTTAATCATATCAATGGAAGTCAGTCTTGCCATTTTACGTCTAAAAAATTGATCTCCTGTGCAGGTTCTTTGACCTTACTTTGTTTTAGGAAAAAAATCAGCTTTCAGAATGATTTGGATTATTTCCTTCTCTTTAAGGTAGGGCTTTTAGTAATATTTGTAAACAATTATTGCAAGTGAAGTTGGCAGAAATCACTTTTGCTTCAATTTTATTTCCTTCTTTCTTCCCCTCTCCCTACTTCCTTCCCTCCTATATTTTTATTAGCTTGGTAATATCTGATTTTTGATTGAAGTATCTTTAACAAACTGGCTTATGGAAAAATATGTATTTGCTTTAAAAATTTTTGTCTATGCCAAAAGATTTGTAACCTAATTGCACCTTAAAAGTAAAACTATAATAAAAATGGTCATTCTGCTATACGACAATATTTATACCTATGTGCAATGAATTTTCCTATGGAATCTTTTTAATACTAGTTTTAAAAGGTTAACAAAATCCCAGTACAATGAGTAAAATGAATAGACACTAAATTATTGAAATGTAGCAACTGGAATACTAGATTATGTTAAAACTGATTGAACTATCTGCATGAAGAAGTCACTCATATTACATTTTTAATATACATATTTCCTTTTTAATATTGCATAAAAATCCAATTAAGTATCAGTGTTACTATGACAAACTTGTAGAAGATGGACAATTGACCACATTAGTATTCTCATGTTCATTATCACTAGCTTCATTCCACAGGGCACTAAATAACTGCAACATAATTGGAGTCTGTGTTTTTTTTTTGTGATTTTTTATCATAGATATTATATTAAAATAGCAAGAGTCGTCAAACTCTGAGACAGTAGCCGCCCCTGAAGATCAAATTGTTCTGCAATATCAGTTGTGCTGCCTTCAGTATTCTTTTTTTTTCTTTTTTTTTAAGCTGTTCCAACTTTTACTTATGCATAAATACATTACAAATTACACCTTGGAGGGCTTTCAGACAAATTCCCATGAGATTATGTTTCCCTAAATGATGGCTTGGTATTATTTTAATTGTGGTTAAGCTGATGTGCTTGAAGTCAGATATAACTGGCTCAAGGCCAGTGCATGACAGCTCCTTTCAAAAACGGAAAATAAAAGTTTCCTTTCATATCCCTTACATTGTCACTGGAGTGGGTAGTTCTCACCATCCGGCTGATTCCAAGGCTGCAGAATCATGGAATAGAAATGCCCATCTGAGGCCAACTAACACCTCTTCGACCTGAGTCAGAAGTGGCCAATCATGCCAACATGATTGCACTGTCAGTAATAAATCCTGTTGGTATTTCCACTCAGACCTGGTCCAAAATCCAGTATTGATGAAGAAAATCACCCCAGATGATTCATGAGAGCATTGTATCAAAGCCGTCCCAGACCCTGAGACACAGTCTAAATGCTTACATATCCTTCAGTTTATTGTTAATTCCTACAGATGTTGCCATAGAGAGGGAAAATAAGAAAATAACTTTTAAATTTGTTATTATTATTATTATTATTTATATCCATACAATTTTTTACAAGAACTTCATAAAGAATTCAGCAGGAAGCACACAGAATCTTAGTACTGGAATCAGGGCTCCATTCCCAGTTACTCTGGTGTAATTACAGAAAAGTTCCCCTGAAGTGTACTGTTTTCTTTCACTTTATATGTGTTACAGAGATCGGAAGTTTTCCCCTCTTTCCTCTTTCCCTTTCTTTGAGGTGGGATGCCATATCTAGGAAGACACAAGCTAAAATTCATTGCTCCTTATTATATGTAAAAAGTTAGAGAAATGATCAGACTTCTCTAAAGCTCAGTGGTTTTCAGCCACATAGAATGGTAAGTAATTCCATTTATTCTTTCTATTGCAAAATGAGTTTTTCCACTTCATTTCTCCACCGAAACTATTTACATAATGTCTGTGTTCTTTTATGACTTGTACAAAAACAGTGCCATACTCCTAAATTTGAATGGGCTTAGGGAGAAGGCTGAAATAAGAAAGGAAAAAAAAAAAGTAATAAATGAATAAGCCAATCATTTATCTTATTTTAATCCAACACATACATTATAAACTTCATAAAAGTTTCAGAGTAATCATTTCTAACAAGTGAAGGATGCCTATCTCCTCCTGAACTTTCAATGAGCTTCTATTCAACATTTACTGGCCCAATTTTCTTTGTATAGGTCAAGAGGATTTTCTCACATCTTGTTAAAGGGAAAAGGGTACTTGAGTGGAAAAGGTGCTCTCTCTTTTAACACCACACAGTTTCAAGTACCTGAGCATATTCATTAGAAGCTGGAGGTCTTTAGTGCAGATTTGAGATATTAGACCAAAACTTACACTTTCCCATTAGAATAAGAATCATTTAGAGCTGAACTGATATAAAGGGCAAAGCTCATATGCCAAGTACATCTGAGTCTTAGCTGAGGTATATCCCCCTGTTAGAACACTTGTTAGTCTTTTAGACAATTAAAGAACTTGCCTTTAGCAGAAGTTATATCACAAAAATCCCAGTGACACTGCTGAGGCTCTGTTTCCAGCTACAAACACGCATTTCCATGTGATGTCATGAATTAGCTCCTTTATACTTGCATTGTAAAACCACGAATGCCTCAGTTCTTCCATACTAGAGTGCTCGGGAGAAATTTGGGGATGGAAGTAAGAGAGAAAACTTAGCCAAAATGTAAAGAAACATAATGTCTAAAATTAATTTTGCAAATCATTATGTTCTTCCCTTGAATTCCATATCTGTTTCAGAAATAGTTTATTTCAAGCCTCTGAGTAAAACTCAGCTATTTTGCCATCTGCCCAACCATTTTTCATGGATTTAAACATTTTAACTAATTGATTTTATTGAAATTTAGATCTTACAATCCATAGTGACATTTTTCCCTTAAGTTTTGTTTAAGTTGGACTTGAACAATTAAATTTTTCATTAGTTTTCCAAGGGATAGTTGACATTTAAGAATTAGTTAGAAATTATAGTTTTATTGCCCATGTTATTGCAATGTAATGTTCATTTGGAGAGAAATACAACATTCTGCTTAAGCTGACTGCATTTAAATTATCCATTTTATTTTATTCTCAAATGTATTTGCATGATGGTAAATGGACAAAGAAAAATGATTTTCAAGGAGACACTGTCTCTACCCTTGAGTTAGAGAAATGAAGGCCAAATATGGGACAAATAATCAGGAAAAATGTTATTTCTAGACTAAGAGAAAGCACTGTTATCTGAAGGATGTCTCATAAGATACCAAATCACTGTCTGAGGAGGGATGAAGTGCAACATAACTTAAAAAGATTTAAATTCTAAAGTAAATATATATATATTTTCTGTAGCAGAATCATTACTGATGCCAGTTTTCCTAATTTGATTGCTTAAATCTTCATACATATCATTGAAATGCAATTTTCCAGCTTTTATCTTGTTTTCCTTGTGTCAGTTTAAGTAAGTAAGAAGACACCTTTCAAATTCCTCAGACACGATAGTGCTCAATTGACAATCCAGCTAAGCAGAATCAGCATTAAATCTGTTCAAGAGGTATTCATCTAGACGACCACCTACAGAAGCTTCGTTCCCTTCATTATTATGGTACGTGCACATCCATCCACATACACAGACTTTCCCAACAACCCCAAGAGAATTTTTTTCCAGCTTGATCATGCTACCTAATTTTAGTTCTCCAGGAAGAAGCATTAACCCACTTTAATTCCTAGCAAGCTTCTCTGGTGACCACAGTTTCACACTGTGACCTGGAGGATCCCTCAGATAAATCAGTCCTTGGTCATGTTAAGATAGGTAAATTATGACCATCATTAATACATTATATAGCATCATAGGAACAACAGACAAGGAATACACATACAACATGATGGCTGTATTGCCTGCAAGCCCCAGGATGTCCTTTTCAGTGGAAATAGGATTGTTTTCTCCAGGAGCTTTCCTTTGAGGAATATTCAAAGGTGCAGGAAAACACTGACAGCAAGAATTCTTAAAGATAGATCAATGGAAAAGGGAATAAATACACATGCATTTACCAAATTATAAATCAAGGTGGAGAAGGAATGAATTAATAGGAGTAATGTAAAAGGGTAAGAACCTGACTGAATGAAGACAGCAGATGATGCTTTGAAAAGAATAAGTTCCAGATGGAAGAGAAGTCACTACTGAACCTTCTCAAATATTAATCTTTGGAAAACAAACAAACAAACTAAAAACAAAACAAAACAAAACAAAACAAAACAAACAAACAAAAAACAAACCAAAAAAACACTTTAAAATATTTTCATTAATTACCTTGGCTAAAAACCAAGAAGTGCATGCACAAAATTTACACTATGCGAAAGGAGGCTTGAGATATCAAATGGGCAAATGAATGCACAACTCCTGTAAGTAAAGGAATAACAAGGGAAATCCCAGAATCAGAAAATTCAAAGACAGGTCCCAGAGCATTAAAACCAAGAAAATCAACTATTAGGTATTCATCTGGAAGGGACTAAGGAAGATTAAGAGCTGGTACAATATTTGACTGTGGGGTAACTGCAAACCAGTCTCTGGGGAGTAAAGCCATCTGGAGAGGACTCAATGCTATTGGTGAGAATGCACCTGGAACAGTGGTGAGTTCTCAGCTTTGTTCTTGAAAGCTACATTCACATTTACACAAGTGCAGAAAAGGCACATTGTGATAAAGGTATGAGTGGAAAGCTCATGTGAGGAGAGAGAAAAACAAAACAAAACAAAACAAAACAAAACACATTAAGCAGCTTGGCAAATTGAAGAATGGTTTATAAATACAATGGGAAGTATATGCAGAAAAAAAAAAAAAAAAAGAAGAGCTGCTTAAACTAAAGAGCAGGACTGGAGTGAAAAATAACTGTTCATAAATATGCTCAGGGTGGAAATGAGGGGGAGATTTCTAATAATCAGTTCAGTGAAATTCTGGAACTGCCTTCAAACAGAGCAGTAGGAACACCCAAAGAGTTGTCTTCAGTCTAGCATTTGGTTAGCTTAAGTAAGGACAGGTTGAGAGGTACCAGGGATAGCAGTGATTGCACCACAAGATCCTTTTCAGCCCCATCCTCCATATCATTGTGAAATTTTATGAAAAGACGGGTCCTTTTATCTTTTAATCACATATAATAAAAAGTGGTCTCCTCATGTTTGGGAGCATGCTTAGGGGATTTACATTTTTATGGAAAGAAAATGGAATAGGCTAGCCTGCTCCCCAAAGGGGTTAATCTGCTGTGGTTTCTGCTGATTGCATCTTTTTTTTTTTTTTTTTTTTTTTTTTTTTTTTTTTTTTTTTT